>NC_034420.1:11573675-11616527 GCF_002078875.1 Numida meleagris
GGGGGGCTTGGGGAGGACACCCGGCCCAAGCGGCTCCGAGCAGGGCTGCCGTAGTGCGAACCCCACCGGGTTCTCCTGGGTCACCCCAGCACCTCGGAGCCACCGGTTTATTCCTGGGAGCTCTAAAAAGGGAGAAAAAGTGCTTTTCTCCTGAGTGTCTTGATTCGTTCTGCTTATTAACCAGAGGTCCGACTTCACTTGGAAAGAGCCATGAAAATATCGATCGAGAACCTCTCCCACCCTCTTTATTTGAGTGAAAACTTTCCAAACTCGGAGCTTCAGCAAATCAGTAACACACCCGTGAACACGCAGTTTGGGATGTGCAATAGTCACACTGCTCTAAGGCTGCCCAAGCGAGTTTTTACCACATACACACAACAGCCATAAAACCCAGCCTGGAACAAGCGGGCTTGTTTTTGCAGGAGTGGTCAGGTTTGGGGTTTTAATAAACCTCAGCCTCCTCGTAATGTTTCTCCTTCAAATGCCAAAAGGCACCAGCCCAAAACAAGTCTTAGACAATTCCTATAAAACAGCTTGTAAGTGTCTGAAACCTCCCAGCTTCCCTATCCTGGGCTCAGAACTGCCACCTCCAGAGTGGTGCACTGGGGAAAGAGTTGTTCTGTAGGTCCCTGTCCCACCATGGGGCAAGAGCTGCCATGGGGACGCTGCAAGATCCAGGCTTTACCATGACGGGAGTGCCCTGCCAGAGGGGTAGATAGCTTGGGTCAGTCTGGATGGCCAACACAGACAGACTGAGCTAAGAGAATAGGGATACAGGACAGGGATAGAATCATAAAATCATTCTAGTTGGAAAAGACCCCCAGGATCATCTAGTCCAACCATCAGCCCATCACCACCATGCCCACTAAACTGTGTTGCTCAGTATCCCGAGTCCTTCCAAACCCTGCAGTTACACCTGGCTGCTCCCCGCCCTGCTTTGCCCAGCTTGCTTGGAATAACCTTCGTGTAACCTGGGCCAGGCTTCACCATCCTCCCACAGCACACGGAACATCTGTCTTAATATCTAACCTTTGAGCTTTCTCTTTGCAAATTAAGTTGATTACAACTTGGCTCCGCTCCAGCAGATCCAGGGAGCGATTGATCACTGTCATCTCGGAGGTTTGGGGAGGCCTTTATCACGTCCCCCTCCATCGCTGTGCTTCCAGAGAAGATAAAACCCATCCCTTTGGTGAGGTCAAGCCGTTCACTTTATCAGCCTTTCTGGCTCCTCCAAGCCCTGAGCGTCATGGGATCCTGCAGTGAGGTTGGTGCCACCATTAAAGGAAGGAAACCTGAATGCCCTGAAGAACATTGCTTGGTTTGCTTATACATTTTGGGTAATTCGGGTCCATCTGAGCACCTCTCAGACTCATCTCTGTTTAGATTTGCCTTGGCCAAATTGGGGGTACGGTCCTGGGACCTCGACCATCACCCTATAGCGAATGCTCCTCACCAGGGCCTCGGTGCTTGACCACAGTCACCTCCAAGGCCAGCAGTGCACACACATCTGCATGCCCAATAGCATCACTGCACATCCAGATTTTTGGACACTGAAGCTCTCAAGGCATCATGCCTTGCCAGGAAGACACTGTGCCTTGCCCATCTACACCTTGACTTTATTTTTCCCCAGAACTCAATGCCCCAAATCCCTCTGAAAGCAGCAGAGAGCTGTCTCCAGCTGCTGGAACTTCAGCACTAGGGATGCAATTTTTTTTTCACTCAACCTCTTGCCAACCACCCTCCCCTTCTCTGCTTCTCTATGATTTAAAGAACGAGCCACCGGGCAAACAGCTCGAAGCCGCCATCGTGGCAATTAGAAAAGCATTATCTGCCAGCTGCTAGACTCCTCGTCACCAATCTGATGAGTAGACTAAACAGCAAGGACCCAGGCCAAGCCCCCATCCCACTCCCTGGGGAGCGGAGCCTCATGCAGGCAGATGGCTGGAGCTCCTGGAGGGAGGGCTCGGGGAGAGCGCAATGGTTTGCATCAAACCTGGCAGTAATGCCGGAACAGGGAAGGCCAAGGGGATCCTGAGGCTACTTCAGCATGGTGGGAGAAAGAAGGGCTGAAAGGACCTGGGAGTGGGAAGAGGGGATCCCTGTGCCATGGGCTGGCAGCTCTGGGTCATCCCTCCTTCACCACCAAACGTACAGGTTCAAGCCTGGAGTGCCAGTGTTGTGCTGTCAAAGCTGATTTCCCCCCACCCATCAATTGCCCAGACCCTCTTCTTCCTCCCCACTTCCCACTGACAGCTGCTGTTCCCGGGGGCTGGCAGGGAGCAGCCGGTGCCGTTATCTGCGCCTCTCCCCCTTATCTGGCTCCCTGCACCAAAACGGGAGCAGCTCTCAGGTGAGGAGGTTCAGCCAGCTGCTGCCCCATGGGGAGTGTGGCAAAGCCCCATCAGATAGCAGCACCCCAACATCCCCAGGGGGTGATGGGCTGGAAATGGGCCATTGCAATGAGGAACCTGGGAATATGACCGCTGCTTCCTTAAATAAATAAATAAAAAGGCTCAGGTTCCTCTTTCCATCTCTGAGTAGCAATGCTCGTTCCTGCCAAAAATAATTAAGCAGTAGTGGTGCTGGGAGAGAGCTGTGGCTTTTATTGCCCTTATCTGCCGGCTTCTGGAGGAGTGGGACGTCTGCGTGGGGGTCTGGCCAGGGACACGCTGCACACGCCACGGGCAGAGCAGCTCCACTCTAAATCACAGCGTGCCATGATTTACACAGCGGCTCACGGGTTGGGTAACTGCAGTAAACAGAATAAACAGAGCTCGCTCGGGATTTATGGACCGACAAAAGGACTTTTAACCACAAAAGCAGCGCGCTTTCCAGCCCTCCGCTATCACCAGATCCCATCCAAAGGCTTAAATACTTATGTCAAGCCCTCGCAGACCAGGAGTTGGGCTGCATTCAAACTGCTGCTTTCCCCCTGTTATCCTTCTGCTTGCACATCTCTTGCCCACTCTCAGCTGCCCGCTGACACCAGGAGACTTTTTGGAGCGCTGCTAGCTGCCCCCCAGCAGCTGCCCACATCCAAGCAGGAGCCTTGATTGCTATTGCTGAGATAAACCGCCCTGGCACAAGAGCTGCTGTCTGCAAAGCAATTAAGTTTTGTAGTTTGTTTGTTTTCCTGGAGTAAAAGTGGTGTTGGACTTTCCCATCCTTCTCAAGCATGCGCTTCTCCCTGCGGACATGAGTAATATAGCTGTTATACAACTTTCCATGGTGCATGCCAGGCAGAAGGGTGCAAGTGACAGCATAGCACCCAGGGAACCCTTTTTTTTGCTTTTAAAGAAAAACCTTTAAATCATTTATAACATGGCATCAGTGCAGAAAAGGCAGCTGTAGAGGAGCTGCGTGTCCATTCCCAACAGCCACAGCTGCAACGTGTGCACAATGGGGAGTGAAGGAGGTGCGTGTAAAACCAGGAGCTGGGCTGGAAAACTTTGGGAAATTTGACATTAATGGGACTTATCAGCAGAGTCAGCCACAGAGAGCAGCACAGCAAACGCAGTGCTACCAAACACGTGCTGGGAGCCCAGTGTTACCTGGAGGCAGCCAGGGAGGGAAAGGCATCCAGGAAAGGCTGCCATCCTCCGTCACACATCTTTATTGAATTCCACTGAAAGCAACCTGATGCATTTGAAATGGAGCAGCCCAAATCCACACATTATTCTAAATCCCGGAGACCTGCCAAAACCCCTGTTTTAATACATTTCCAAACTACCTTTTCCTCCTGCCTTTGGGAGCCAAGATATGGCTATTTAATTACAAGCACAACCTCCATTTAAGAAGCCCTCGTAACACGGCTGGTACAGAGGCATTCCACTTCTCCATTGGCTGACTGAGGTGCTGCAATTAGCATGCTATGTCCCACATTTACTTTTGGCACAGATTGGTGAGCAATGCTCTGGGAAACGGGCTCACAGCAGCACAGAAACCTGCCCTTTAGATGGGACTGAGCCCAGAAACCTGCCATGGGAAGGGCTTGGGGATGGCTGCTTTGCGTGGTTGGAGCAGAGGCACCGAGTCCTCCATGGTACAGTCCAGGAGAGAGGAGGCAGGAAAGAAATACAGGAGGCCAGAAGGGTTGGGTCAAGTGGAGGGAAGGAAAAAATCAGAGTGGGGGAGGGAAGCCAGAATTGACATCACTGAGAAATTGCTCTGTGGTCCTTGCTGTAGCCACACAAAAAAAATGTTTCTTTTGGCTTGCAGTGAACCAGGAACACAGGCTAACCCATGGAGGGAGTTCAGAGATGCTCAGCTCTGAAAATTGCTGCAAAGAGCTTCTCTGAAGGTCAGGGACACCCCGGTATGAAGTGATGGATGCAGCCTCACTTCCCTGCTAGGATGCCCTAAACCCAGGGACATCTCAATTGCTGAAGCCAGCATGGCACACAGAATGAAGCTGGGTGTGCAGAGCTCTGCTGCAACCCCAGAAAACTTCACTTAAGCCAAAGCACTGCCCTGCTGTGCCCAGACAGGACCAAACACTTGCTCTATGCCATCTGTTTATTGTGGTGTCCTCCTCATTGCCCCTGCCCTCATAGGATCATAGAATCATTTGAGTTGGAAGGGACTCTTAAAGGCCATCTGCTCCAACTCCCCCACAATGAACAGGGACATCTACAGCTCCACCAGGTGCTCATCCAGACTGACCTTGGTTGTCTCCAGGGATGGGGCATCCATTACCTCTCAGGGCAACCTGTTCATCCCACAGTGGGGATGAGTGTGCTGTAGAGATCAATTGAAGCAGGGTGGGGGCTTGCCCCCTCCCACCAACCAGGCTGCAGGTTTGGGTCTGCACCACCTCTCCTACACCGTGGACATGGGGATATAGAACAGGCCAAAACCCGAGCAGTGCCAAAATCCGTAATCAAGGGGCTCAACTGGGCATGGAGCCACTTACACTCTCCCCAGCATTGGGAGCTCCCTATTCCTTGTTTCCACATTCCTCAGAGAGCACTGGGCTACCCTGGGCTCCCAGGAAATGGTGGGGCCACAGTGGAGCCAGCGCCATCCCCATCCATCACCCTTATCAGCCCTGCCAGTCCCTGGCAGCAGGGCCACGTGGTGCGAGACAGCGGGGTGATAAGCCACAACACAAACAACAACAACTGTTCTCCACAGGGGCTTCAAAGCATCATGCTGAGATTTATGTGGCCGCTGAGCCCAGGCGGGTACCAGGAGACTGGGGCAGCCCCGGAGGAGACACAGGCAGAATGGGGAGCCACAGTTTGTGTGTGTGTGGCTCCTATGAGCTCTGAGGGTGTAATCGTGATGTTGGCATGGAACTGAGCACATGGTCCTGCGGTGGGCACAGCTCAATAAAGCAGCAGTCCTGCTCCAGGCAGGATCAAGCCCCATGGCTGTGCATGAGAGCATCCCTGGCTGCCTGCCACTCCATGCTCCCGAACTGCCCATGAACATTTCTTCCAAGTGATTTGACAGCAATGAGAAAGGTCATTTGCTTTCCACATGCAGCCATCCCATAAAGGAGCTTTGGGGACCACTTCTTGAGCTGCCAGGTGGCAGATTCAGGGCTGGCCCCAAGGAAAATCCAAGGGACAGAACATCTCCCCTGTGAGGACAGGCTGAGAGCTGGGGCTGTGCAGCCTGGAGGAGGGCAGGCTCTGGGGAGACCTGAGAGCGGCCATTCAGTATCTAAAACGTGGCTATAGAAAAGAATGGGACAGGTTCCTTGGGAGGGTCTATTGTGATAGAACAAGGGGATATAGTTTAAAACTAAAAGAGGAGAGATTTAGAACAGATATAAGGAAAAAAAATTAGAATAAAGGCAGTGAAGAAGTGGCACAGGTTGCCCAAAGAAGAGGTAGATGCCCCATCCCTGAAGGGATGGATGTCAGGCTGGAGGGGCTCTGAGCACCTGATGGAGCTGTGGGTGTCCCTGATCATCGCATGGGAGTTGGACCAGATGCTCTTTAAGGGCCCCTTCCAACTCAGATGACTCTATGAAAATAAGAGCCCAGACACGACCACACTCCATCCACTTCTGAGAGCCCATTTGAGCATCACCCCACTTGCATCAGCCAGGACAAAGCATTTCAGGAGTAACAGGAAGAATAATTGTCTCAGTTTATGCACAATAACTTTCAGCTGTTTACACATCTGATTTTCAAGCATAACAACACTACTGAAACAGACCCGCACACACCTGAGCTGATAATTGCCTCCTCCTCCACGTGGAATTTCATTTTTTTGAGCTGTGTTTGGATGTCAAGACATGTCGAAAAATTAATGACCATGAGCTTCTTTCTCATTAAACTCTTTTAAAAAAATTATATGAGCACTGTTCATCAGAGGCTCTTGCTTTCATTTGTTAACAAGATTACTCCAGATTAGAATTGTTAGCTTAAATTTGGTAGCAGGAAATTTAATTGAATTAGAAGTCTGTTTCGTTTCTCCCTCTTCATTTTGAAGATTTTCTTTTTTTAAATACTTAAGGTGCAAGAGCACTCAGAATCATTGAATCAATACTGAGGTTGGAAAAGACCTCTAAGGTCACCAAGTCCAACCCCAGTCCATCCCCACTGACCACATCCCTCAGTGCCACATCTCCATGGTTCTCAAACACCTCCAGGGACAGTGACCCCACCACCTCCCTGAGCAGCCTGTGCCACGATAGCACCACTCTTTTGGAGAAGAAATTGTTCCTATTATTCAACCTAAATGTACTTCATCCTTTCTGTCGGGGCAGCTCTGCCTTTCTTCTTCTCTCTCCCTCCCTCCCTCACTCTGCCTGTAGCTCTCACCCAGCTTCCACAAGGACCTCCTGCAACACCACCACACAGAACACACCACCTCCCCCCTTTTATATTTTCAGTGCTGATATCACCACTCCTACCACAGCCTGATAGGCTGAGGGCACGGCCTCCCTGCTCAGCACCTCTTAAATGTGGGCAGGAGCCCCCCACCATAGAGGAACTGGAGCAGTGTCCTGCTGCATCCCGCCAGGAGAGAGCATGCCTGCACATATACATACTTACATACATTATGATATCTTGTTTTAATTACATTAGAGCAAATGACTCCTTCCCCTATGGTTTATATCAGCGCTTTGGGTTTGTAATTTATCTTGGCACAGTCTAGACTGGAGCCACTTTGAAGCCATTTCAAACAGGATGAGAACAAACAATTTCTCCGAAGTGGCTGGATTAGGGAGGCTGGCAGCCATCCGTCTTTGCAGGGAGGTACATGGCAGGGCCGTGTCCTCGCTGGGGCCCTGCCAGCTCCCTGCTCCCTCCCACACTGGGACAGAGGTCCCAACCCCACAGAGTGGGCAATTGCTCCAGTAGCTCCTGTGCGTGACAGTTTGGCAAAAGGCACCATGGTGGGGTCTGTGCAATGAAGACCTCGCTTATGGCTGGTTATTTGCACTCGTTTTATCCTTGAATGCTAAAGAGGAGTTGGTTGTACCAGGCAGGCAGGAGCTCCTCCATCCATCCCTGGGGCTGCTCACCCCATCCTGTGCCCGAAAGCAGAGCACAGATCCTTCACCCTCAGCTGGTGGCAGCAGCAGTTCAACAACACGCAATATGTTTACTATTAAACCTTAATGGCATCTTTAGGACAGGAAATCTCTTATTTTCTTCTGATGAAAGTAATCCTAAAAGTGACTTCACTAAGTTATGGAGCTTTGTCATGATATATATTTGTTTTGGAGAAGTAAATACTGAACTGATTTCTTAACTTGGAAGAGTATCTTCTCAATCAATGCTCTCAAGAACCTCAAAAGTCACAGAATCATTAGGGTTGGAAAAAATCACTAGGATTGTGCAGCCCAGCCACCAACCCCCTCCCAGCAGGTGGGTAAGTGCCTCATCTACTTTTTTCTTAAAACCTCCAGGGTTTTGTCCCATCCAGGGATGGGACAAGCAGAGTATGGAAAATAAGTCTCCTCAAAAAAACAACAACAACAACAACAAAAAAACACAAGAAGCATGGGAAAACCTGGAGCCCTCAGAGAAATCACTTCCACCAGTACTTATCAGAGAAAGCTCAAAGTTCCAGTGAGCAGCACTGCTCACTTGAAGGGCTTCCACCAAGGTCCATGGCAGGGTGAGAAGTCCATGGCAGGGTGAGAAGTCCATGGCAGGGTGAGAAGTCCATGAAAGAGCTGCAGGGAGGTCAGCATCTATCAAGGAAGCAGAACCAGGTGTAGTGCCTGGACACTGATCTTATAGGGATCCTTGCCCATGGGTGGGTGGGGGTCCCAGGTGAGGCTGCATGTGGCCAGCAGCCCTATCAGTGCCCCTGCCCCATTGTCTTCTCCCCACACCCAGGTGTCCTCGTGCCAAAGCACTGCACCGGCTGCGTTTCCACAAACCAGGCTGGGAGCTGAGCAGAGCTTGCCTGGAAACACATGTGTTTTCTATATTTTCCACCCAAATGATGGGTTTTAAACATTCTAGCAGCACCATTCGCTCAGCAAAAGCTGCCAGGGTTTATGACAGATCCCTCCTCCTTACAGCTTTGAAATGAGGCTGTAAACATGCTCTCCAGGCTGAAGTGTTGCCTGTAAAGGGGGCTGCTCCCCTCCTGATGTGCCTATTGGCTCCAATTAGCACTGGCAGGAGTCAACCGCAAAGAGAAGGGAGAGCTTATCCCTGGGAGTGAATTGATTTATTTACAGCGTTTTCAAAGCAAGATGAATATGGCTTTTTTTTTTTTTTTCCAAATGAAGTTACCCATTTGCAAAAGTAAAAAAGAGCCAACCTCTAAATCGCCAGAAGCGAGAGGATGCTGTCTGCTTTCCCTGACACAGAAATTCTGTGTTCACAAGAGGGTTCCTGGCATTTCACTGCAAGCCTTGCTCTGGCCATGGGCAGCGCAGGGCAGCACAGCTGCAAGTCCCAGCCTTTGGGTTTGGATGTGAATATGATACAATATGACATGAACAGCCTGCCTTGTTCTCATGCCCCTTTAGATGTTCAGGTATCAGGCGATGTTTCTGCCTCTGCTTCCCAGGGCTGCTTTCAGAAGGGGAACGATCACCCCAGGGGGAATCCTGCCCCATGGGAGACAAACCCCATGTGAAGGAGAGTGGGGCTCTCTGCTCCCTGTGCCCATGGCAGGAGCCAGGGGGAATGCTGTGCCACGTCCAAGCATCCCTTCAGGTTTGTGCCTCATTTGCTGTGTTCCTGCCAGCCAAGCTCTGTTGGGGCTGCCCAGGGCAGGGAGCTGGTAGGCACAGAGAGCTGCTGCCTTCACAAACTGCATTGCTTCATAGAATCATAGAATCATGAATGGTGGAAGAGACCTCTAAGACTATCTAATCCACCACCATGCCTACTGAACTTTATCCGCAAGTGCCACAACCACATGGGGAAATTTATGGATTTGGGAGTGGATTTAGTGGTGACCCCAGGGGACGTTGCTTGTTGCACTGTATGGAACAGGCTGGAAGCTCGCTCTGCTTGTTAAGGAGGGAAGTAAAAAATTTATTCCCTGGAATAGTGGTGATGCAGCGGCACAGGCTGCCCAGGGAGGTGGTGGGGTCACTGTCCCTGGAGCTGTTCCGGAACCATAGAGATGTGGCACTGAGGGACGTGGCCAGTGGGCGTGTTGGGGGTGGGTTGGGGTTGAACTTGATGAGCTTGGAGGTCTTTTCCAACCCTAATGATTCTGTGATGCTATAAAATGATGCAGTTTGTGAAGGCACCAGCTCTCTGTGCCTAATGGAATGTCCCCATCTCCCTGTGCCACTGGGGCTGCCCTGAGGGTGGGCATCAGGCACTCCACTGCCTACAGCACCCTGGCTGTTTTCCTCAGACCCACTCAGTGCTGAAGGGGAAGGATGGAGCTCTGTGGGTAGATGGGAGGGGGTGTGATGCAGCCCCCTGGCTCTGCCCCACCACTCAGCCAGCCATACCGTGCCTCAGTTTCCCTGCAAGCCAGCACAGTAGCTCAGGGTGCTGCACTCGGGCTCTCGAGAAAAACCAGGGGAAGCCACGCACAGAGCCCAGCACATCCCGGTGCTGATAGCAGAGCTCCGCGTTGGGGCTGGGCTCAGCTCGGCAGCTGAATCAGCAAATAATTAGCAGGGCCAGAGCCGGAGGATTAGCCGCGCTCCTTCCCAACCCTCCAGCTCTGCGTTAACCCTTTCATCCACATCACATCCCTGAAGCTTTGGGGTCTCCTGTGGGTGTCCCCTCACGGCACTGCGGTCCTCGCATGCAGCATCCCAGGGAGCAGGGCGAGATGTCAGCCCCGCGCCTGGCGGCTCGTTTGTTCACCTCCGGGCAACCCGATGACAGCGCTTCCCTTTGCTACCAGCTGCAAAAACCTGGCAGCTGATTTAGGAGAGCTCCCGGGGCCCAAAATGTAAACCGTTTTTCACCAGGAATGTATAAGCAAGCCATAAAATAAGGGATTTGGGTCTGGTCACATGGGACAGGCCTCCCATAAAATTGAAGCATTGATCTGTATTTTCGTGAGTAGCTTCGGAGCTGCCCAGATGATGGAAGACCTGAGCTTTAACAAACTCTGTAATCTCCTGCCATACATCTGAGGTGGCATGTTTGAAGTCCGAGGACGAGTTATTTATATTATTTATATAATGCACGGTGAAGGACATGAGCCGGAACGCCGGTGGCGGGTGCTGGTCGTGGCCCCGCTGTCCGTCACCACTGTGCACTGGGGATGCCCAACGTGGGCACACACTGGCGATGGCCCAAGTGTCCCAAAACCAGCAGTGCTGGGCCCAGCCACCACCCCCAGAGCCACCTGACGTGTGTGACCCGTCCCCACCCTGGCTCAGTCCCTCTAGATGGGGTCACCCCGTTCCCAGTCACCGTATTCCCTATAAAAAATGTAAATCTGGGGCTGAATAAAGCGTTTCATAAATTAGAATCCAAACTTCGGTGAGGCCGGAGGGAAACATGAGGTGGTGGCATCAGTGCTTCCCTTCAGCTGTTTCAAAAGTTGACTTCATTCCTTCTGTCCAGGAGATGCTCCCTCTCTCTGCACTGAATTCAATTTCCACCATTTAAGGAGTTAAA
Organism: Numida meleagris; assembly: GCF_002078875.1. NCBI lineage: Eukaryota > Metazoa > Chordata > Aves > Galliformes > Numididae > Numida > Numida meleagris. The sequence continues at coordinate 11,584,700 of NC_034420.1, forward strand.
TCAAAACTGGTTCAAAGCTGGAAAGCATCTCCTTCAAAACCAACCAAACAGAAAATCCCAAACCTGCTGGAGTCACCTAAAGCACTTCTCAATGTCCTTAGTATTTTCTCTGCTTTTTCCCATTGCAGATCCACAGCACCCCGTGATCCCAATAAAGGATGACCCAGAGCTCCCGTGCCATGGAAATCCCCGGGTCCTGTGCCCAGGTGGGCTGCAGCCTGGGCAGGTGCACAGCTCGGGCTCAGCGCCGTTGTCAGGGGTGAGTGGAAAACAGCAGTGCTGCAGGGAGCAGCAGAGCGGTCAGGGAGTGCCGAGGGCTGCCTGCCCTTTGCTGCTGGCAGCCTGTGACAGAGTTGCTTTTTCAAAAACTGTTTTTTCTCTGTGGCTTCCTGGTAGCAGATTTCTCTCTGGCTGCTAAAACCTGGGCACACTGCGGCATTTTGAAGGCTAATAACTGAGAATACTGCAGCATTTGGGGGTTCCTATATAGGAAAGCAGCCCCATTTCCAAAGAAAATGCCCTTCACTAAATAATCCCCCGCCCCCCTTCCCATCACAATCAGCTCCACCGGAGCTCAATGATTTGGGGTGCGCTGTGCACAGATTGTCATTGCCGTGCAACGCTCTGCACCCAGCCTGCGTTCTGCAGAGCCCGGAGCGGGGCTCCCGTGCCCTTGGCGGAGCCGAGGCAGCGACTCCTCAATCCTTTGCCCACTTAAGGCAGGCTCCTCGCTCCAGCCCGCGCGGGGCATAGCTGAAATGCTTGGGCTGGGTTCGGGCTCTGTGTTTCCAACAGCAGCCGGCACGGGGTCTGCTTTGTCTCAGCACCCGCGCACTGGGGGTGCAGTGATTCCTTTGGGAAGCGGCTGAGCAAAGCCCCGTGCAGGAGCCGGCTGCTCCGTGCCACTTGAGGAGGGATTAAACCTACACACCCGATAAGGGGTAGCAGGGTTATTTCCCAGCCCAGGTGCCGGATTTGCTTCCAGCTGGGTGCGGCGCTGGGTCCTGGGGCTCTCACCCTGTGTAAATCATTCCTGGGGAGCTGCAGTGGACACGCAGTTCTTCACTGCATGGGGAAAAGCGTTAGGGCAGGTGTGGGCAGGGGGCAGCCGCTGGTGCTGGTGCTGTGTGCCCCAATTCCCAGGGGAATAAGAGAAACCGAGCGCTGCTCTGAGCAGTTCTGCTGCAGCCCCGAGCACCCCCTGCATCGCTGTGCGCAGGACTTGCACTGGGGCGGCTGTGGTCCTGTGGCTATGGGAAAAAATCAGCTTTTGTTAAAAAAAAAAAAACCAACATTTTGAAAAGCTTTCAATGCACTCACTTAAAAAGGGGCGTGTGTGTGCGTGTGTAAATAATTGTAAGTCGGTCTCAGGAGCGTAGCTCGCCTGACTCATGGCTTTTTTAAGCATCGCAACAGCGAACACTGTAAAACACACTTTCAATGTCTCCCAGGGCCTCAGAGTATTCCAAAGCATCAATTACCCGCACACTGTGGGCAGGAGGGTTTGTGTGAACCCTGTTACAGAGTCACCCCGAGAACTGTGCCTCCAAATCCCCTCTGTGCGCCGATGGCTGGAACTGATTTCTGCCCGCGCTCCGGCGCTAGTAAATGTTTTAGCTTAAAAACGTTGAAAACCATTAAAACCAGCCCGAGTGCACTTCTGACGGAGAAAATCCCACACAGATGGACTCCATTGAGCCACGAGCAATTATTTTCTGGTGTTCCCGTGAGCTAATGAGATCATTGGCAGTCCCCGGTGGTGTCGGTGCCCTGAGCATCCATCCAGGCTCCTCCTCCGGGCACAGAGCCCCGCGTGGCTGCGGGCAGCATGGGGTGCCCCATCGCCGTGCCACGCACTGCCCGTGCACACCCCTCCCTCCAGCACTGCAGCCTTATCAGCGCCGGAGCCCTAATTACCCTCCTGCAGCATAATGCTGTGGGCTCGGCCGGAGCCTTACGGGACAGACTCCCTTAGACAGAAGCTGTTATTGTCCAGATGAGGGGTTGGGAGTCTCGCAAACGCAATCCTATCCTCGACGGGAATTTCTTTCGCTGACACTTCTCAAGACAAAGAAACATTTCCGTGGGCTCCGGCTGCAGGCGCGCCCGGTTTCCTTCACCTGGGGGATTCACGGGGCTGCTCCCTTCTGCTTCCATTAGGGAGGGCAGCGGGCACGGCTCAGAACCCCTCCAGCCCCACCGCCGTGCTCTCACTGTGCCCACTGCAAAGCACCACGGCGCTGCCATGTGCGGTGCCACCGTGGGTCGGAGCGGTCCGATCGGACACAGCAGCTGCTGGGATGGAATCAGCACGTTTAACAAGCTGCTGCGCAGACTGGATTACCGCGTGCACTCACCCATAGTTCATTAGGGCTTCGGAACGGGAATCCACGAGAAGTCATGAAATACGATCTCCTAATCTCTCTTAAGCAGGAGAAGCCTGGCTATAAAGAAAATACCTTTTAAAAATACCCGTGAAGTGAATAAATCTCTCCTGGGCTAAAAGGCACCGAGAGCCGAGTGCTGCAGAGGGGTCTCTGCTCACGGGGAAAGGGACTTCGCACTCAGGCGGGGGAACCGAGCACTTTCTGGTTTCCATCCATTGGAAATAGCTTTGCAATGGCTTTTTTTGGGGGGAAAAAGAATAAAAAGCATGGGTGGGAGGAGGGGGTGGGTGCAGCGCTCCTGAGAAAGCCAGGAGGGGGGAAATTCTGCCCATCCTGGGCAGACATGCATTCTGGTGTCCCTCTCAGTCCCAAATGCCCACCCTGAGCCTGGGGCTGGAAATGTCACTTATCAGCAGGAGCAGCACCCAGCGGCACCACGCACTGCAGAGAACATCCTCTGCTTTTGGGACAAGCAGACAATCCCTGTGAAGTCCCCTCATCTCCTCCGAACCATCGCTGCCCTTATCAAGAGAGTGCTCAGTGCACGATTAGCTGAGGGCTTCATTAATACCAGTGCAGCTGGGACTGCTCAGGGGCTTAACCCGAAGCATGTGCTGCTCCGGCCGAGGCTCTCCATGCACCGTGCACATCTGGCTGCCGCCCGCCCCTTCCAGACCTTTCTTCTCTCCACGGGCACGCGGGTTATCTGAAGGGGAAGGAAGTCTGCAAACCGGCTCTGTCCTCCAGGGCTGCTTCATTCCTCGGCGCTCCCGGGGGATGATTTGGCAGTAAGGAGCGTCGCCAAAAGGAATGTCCCGTGATGGACGGGGCTTAACGGGACACCTCGGCACGCACCGCCCGGCAGAGCCATCCCCAACCGGTCCCCAGCAGCATCCCCGTGCTGGTGTGGAGTGGGGATGCTGGGTGGGTGGATGCGATGATGCGAGGGGATGTATGGGGCTGCCCGCGCTCGCACGTGGGATGCACAGGAGGATGCCCATGTGTGCATGCAGGACTCACGTTCTCCCACCAGACACCTCCGCACAGGCACCGATACCTCTCTCTGGACGTGCAGGCTATGCAGACTCCAAATGTTTGACAGAGCAGCGTACGTATTCCAAACATTGTTTGATTCATGTTTTAAAGTCCCACTTGCAAGCATACTTCCACAGCTCGGACATCAATCACTGCAAATATGTTCTTATAAACAAAGCAATACAGACTGACTGTCTCTTCCACCCCTACCATATGCAGGTCAGCGGGCAGAACCCTGAGGAGAGGCTTTTTCCAGCGCATCTGAGTCCACCTCTGGCAGCAGCCAGCACAGGTACCTTGGGAAAAAGCAATGTGAAACCTATTCCCAGGGACACGTCACCACACAAGGACCTGGTGGCCCAGGACAAGGCAGCCGAGTCCTCCACCGCTGCCATGGGATGGTTTGGTCCCATTGCACCCAGTGTCCACAGACACACAGATGGGCAGAAGTGGGAATGCCACAGCCAGGATAGGGATGTCCCAGTGCCCAGAGTTTCTCCACGCATGGTTATCCATGAGTTCTTTTTATTCTTCAACCATCACTGTCTGATTATGGCATGTAATACCTGGACGCTAAGAAATATCTGCTCCAGATTCGTGGATTTTGCAAAGAAAACCTCTGCTCGGGGCAGCGAAGCGCAGGATGCTGCTGGCAGGCTTCTCTCCCCCTCCTCTGCCCTCTGTTTAGGAAAAAATAAATAGGAAAGAATCCAGCGGCGGCGCTTCCCTCGTGCTGCACGAGATGGATCGGCACTCGCGACCGCAGAAAAAACGACCCAATGTGATCCAACGCAGTGCTTTGTCCTGAAATGCTCTGCTCCATATAAATAAATGGCTCCTCTGGAGCAGGGTGACACATTCCAGCCCCAGACGGTGACACTGACGGATGTAATCAGGCTGGAAGGTTTAATGGGAACATGGCGCTGGTGGAGCCGGCAACAGGAAATTTATGGGGGATTTGACAGAGGAAGAGGAAAAACACCCACTGGCTGTGGTGCAGGGAGCGCAGGACGGGCCAGCAGCCAGCTCAGTGACGTGGTGTGCTGGGCTGGGTGGTGCAGGGTGGCAGCAACCTCCAGTTCCTGTTCCTGTTCCTGTCCCTGTCCATGGTGAGGGGACAGCAGCGCAGTGGGCAGCAAAGGGGTCCTGGTGCTTTGCCACCCAGAGAGAGCAATCAGGAGATGTCTGAGTCCTTCGCTGCCTTTGGGAGCAATCAGAGCCCCATTCCTGGAGATGTTCAAGGCCAGGCTGGATAGAGGCCTGGGCAACATGAGCTGGTGGCTTGGAACCCAATGGGCTTTGAGGTCCCTTCCAACCCTACCATTCCATGATTCTGTGGTCTGCAACTGGGAAAACCATGCTGTGCAGCTGAGCATGTGCTGAGATAAGTAGGCCCTTTCCACCCTTAATGACTCTATGACTCTATAGCAGTGTCCCTCTGGGCCTGAGCTCCCCCTCCCAGCTTGACGCAGAGCGCCCAGGCACCAGCAACCTTGGCCACATGCCACATCCAAGTGGGTGACTCAGGTTTTGACCGCCCACAGCACTGTAGTGTGGGAAACCGGCCGGTGCCCAGACTCTCCATATTGGACACATAGATTAGGGATTCCCCCCGCCCTTCCCTGCCCTGCAGCCTCGTGGCTCCTGCAGCATCTCTGTCTGCATCTTGAGCCACGATGGCCCCAGATAGCAGCGAGCCCTCGGCCGCGGGGCTGCGGGGCCGATCAGCGAGGAGCCAGCCCTGTCTGCACCTGGGGCTCTTCCCCAGCGAGGCGTGCGTCCAGCCCCGTCCTCCGGGCCAGGAGGGGGAGAAAATGTGTCACGCTACTGCAGGGAGCCTTCCCGAGCTTCTTATCAGCACAGGAAGAGCTGCAGCTTAGGGGCAAATAGGAGATGCTTTGCCTATTGCAGAATTTTTTCCTACCAGCACACGGCGCAGGCATGGCTCCCCCCGGCCAGACCCTGCAAATACACTGGGGGAGCACTGGGGAAGTTCCATTTGTTCGGTACAGATGCGTGTGAGAGAGGGGGAGAATCAGCCTCCTTGTCCCATATGCTAAATAATAACATCCATATGAAGAAAAACAAGAGCGGAGCAGGGGACGGGACCAGCAGATCTGGCACAATCAGAGACGGATCAGCTGCGAGGCGCGGGGGGGCCGCTGCACACAGGAGACCCGGCCCAGCTTGGGTTTCGGCTCTGGTTAATGACACTGTAAATTAAGGCTGTCATCTTCAGAAAGGATTTTTCTTTCGGTTTCGGCTCGAGAAAACAACAACAACAACCCTCCGAAAGGGCAATTTTGCAGCACCATGGCCCATTAGAAACCGTCGGGTTTGCTCAAACCCATGGGCAGTAATTGGCACACTGCTCCCTGCACTCAGGGTGCTCTGCATTGACAGATCTGTATGGCATATAACAGGTTTGCCTGTGTGGATATCGCTGCCTTAGCAATCACTGGGATTTCTTTAGGGGTAAAGCATAGTGAAAAACTGAGATTGAATGGCCACCCTCTGCCAGCACGGCCCGCCATGGGGAGCAGGCAAAGCGCCGTCAGTGCCCCTCTCCTCACCCAGCTTCTGTACATCCCTGCTGCAATGATGGGCATTTACAGTGCTGAACAAGCAAACAAATTTCTTTCTTTTACCCCAGTAAGGTGCTTCCTGCAGAAATGGCCGTGCTGGTTGGTTTGGTTTGAATTTTAAGGGTTTCTCAAAGGGGAAAGCTGGTTCGCACGGAACTGACCTGAATGCTTCCCAGCAAAGATTAGCAGCAAACTGGAGTTTCGATTAAGCACACTTTAATGGGGATGGTTTGCTTTCCATTCATTATCACTTTTTGGGAAGCAAGGATCCAAAAGCAGAAATGTCTTCAGCTCAGAGCAAAATATTCCATTTCATTTTTGAGGACTGCGGGTGGGGAAAATCAGCATTTTTTACAGGAGGAGCCGGATTTCAAACCGTTTTTCTGCAGTACATTAGGAGGACTCGTGACATACAATAAATAAAGCCATTGCTCCGCACAGCTCTGGATTCACTTTTCCACTTCCATTCCATCCCCGGGTGGGAATCCCCAAAGCTGCGGTGCCGCTCGGCGCCCACCCAGACCCGCACACGGAGCCGATAGCGGGGTCACATCCCGGCGTGGAGTCACGGTGCTTTTCCCATTGTGTACCTCAGGAGCGCATTCCAGCGCCGTAGGATGGGATAAGGATGGAGCAGGCAGCCAGGACAGCCCCGCACAGCGCTCCCCTCCCCACAGCACAGGTTTGTGCTTATAAAAGCAGTGGTGGTGGGGCAGAGGTTTGGGTACGAGCAGTGAGCAGCAGCGATTTTCTGTGTAAAAACCTTTTTTCTTTTAACCAAAGGAACAGCCGCCCTGCAAACCTCCAGGTTTCCATTTCTTCTCCCCATTTGTTTGGCCGTAAACCAAAGCTCAAGGAAACAACAAAAATAACCGACCCCCAGCTCCATCTCCACCGCCACCTCCTCCCCAAAAAGCTTTCGTCCTAAAAAGGAAAATATTCGCAGTCCTGCTCAGGCTGCACTCCTGCTTCTGCCACCTCCCCTTTATAAAACGAGAAAAGAGGGTGGAAAAAAGCACTAAAATTATTTAAAACCCTCGGTTCCCAAATAATTCTCAGTTGTGAAAAAGTCCTAACAGACGCCTGTTAGTTTTTAACTCTCCAAAAACTGAGTTTCTTTGGGTTTTTTGTCTCTGCTCGGATTAGCTTCCTGCCTCTGGCTCTCGAGCCCACTGGCTGCTATAGTACATGTGTGGCATCTGCCTTTTCTCTGCTTTATGCATGATGCTTCGTCTGCATTTTTTTCCCTCTCTGTGTTTGAAGAGGCACATGAGCTGCTCATACTTACGGGATACCCATGGGGAAACCCATCAGTTTGGGCTGGGAAAGCCACTTCTTGCTCTTACCACTGGGAAACTGCACCGGGTTCTGAGCAGACATAAAACCAAAGCTAGTGGGGCACGGGGTCCCAAAGTATCACCGTCTTCAGCAACCTGATAACTTAGGGCAGGAGAATCCAGCTGAGCCACACAGCTGAGGTCAACCTCCCTCCTCTTTGGGGCACCTTGGAGGTGCTGGGCTACCCCATGGGAAAACCAATCCCCACTGCTCCCCTGCAACTCAGCAGCATTGTGAGGGCTTTGCCCAGAGCACTGCTCAGGTTGGATAGAAGAAACATTTCCTCTCCAAAAGAGTGGTGCTGCAGTGGCACAGGCTGCCCAGGGAGGTGGGGGGGTCACCATCCTTGGAGGTGTTCCAGAACCGTGGAGATGTGGCACTTGGGGCTAAGTGGGCATGGTGGGGATGGGACAGCTGCTGCATTTGGTGATCTTAGAGGTCTTCTCCAACCTCAGTGACTCTATGACTCCTGGTGCCTGCAGTGCAGCACGGCCCTATCAGATGCTCCTGGCTGATGCTGGCGCCCCGTGCTGCTTTCACCATCCTTCCCCAGACCAAAACCAGCCCGGAGCTGAGGAGCACCCTGTGCCCAGCCACTGCTATGGCTCAGCCTCTCCCTGCATGGGGTCCCACCCGGTAACCCATCTTCTTTGTCCATGTGTGCGAGTGCGAGCCGACCCAATCCTGCTCTAACATCAGGGTGAACGCTGGGAGCCGCCGCCCAGCCCCAGCCCCAGCAGTGCAGCTCCAGCCGTGCCCCAAACCAGATGCTTCGGCCGAAGACGCCAGGAGCTGCCTTAATAAGCGATTATGCAATCCTTCTCGCATGGAGGAAATGTCTTTCCCAATCCCCAGCCATTAGCAGTTGGCTTATGCCCTGGAGCATGACATTTTAGAGCCCTTGTAAATTTGCTTCAGGAGTGGAAAGCGTCCGGAGGAGGGGCGGGCGCTGGTTTGTGTCAGTGCAGGCACCAGCGGGTGGCTTTGGCCACTGCTCTCTGCCGATGGGCAGATGGCACCGCGGGTCCTGGCAGTCCCACACCAGGGCTGGGGGACAGCAGCGCCGCCTCCGCCCTGGCCCTGAGGCTCTGGGGCTCCGCATGGTCTCTGCACGGAGTTGGGGTGGAAAGATGAGGATGTAGGGTAGAAACGTTCCTCCTGCTTCGTCACTCCAGTTTCTTCTGGAGGAAGAAGGGAGTGGGGCAGAGAGGCTCTCCGTGCACCCAGGCTGCGACTCAGAGCTCACGGACCCATTTTTCCATCGCCTTGAATTGCGTATCCGTGGCAAGTAACGAAATACGTTACACATTTCCCTTCGTGGCACATCACCCTCTGCCGAGCTCGCTGATTTCAGGGAGCAGCCCCGCGCTGAGCGAGGCTCAGGGGGAATGGCTTTGGGACCAGGGCAGAGCTGCCAGGCTGCCGTGCATCCCTTTCTCCTATTGTTCGCATCCCAGCGTCACCGCGAGCGGACACGGGACGTCTTTGGGGATCGGCCGCCCGGCCCCGCTCCGCCGGCACAATGAGCCCTTGTTGATTCGGCCGCAGCAATTTTCCAGCTTAATTTATGGCCGCCACACCCCATTAGCGGCAATAAATGTGGAGCCCGGTTTTGCCAAAATCGTGAGTTACGGTTTTTCAAATAAATACATTTTCCTATAAACCAGCGCTCTGTTTAGCTTGAGTGTTCCGCGCAGACACATCCATCTACATAAAATACACAGGAGAGGAAGCTGAGCTGTGACTTCGCTCTGATGACATAAAAACTTCTGTAAACACGGTGTCATTTGCAGCGCGCGTGAAGGAGAGGGGAAAAAAATAAACAGCGAGGGCCTGGCGCATCCCTGCAGGAACACATGGAAAATTGAATAATCTTTTTTCCATAAAGCTTTGTTTTCGGTTTGATTTATCCAGACAAGGCAGTGTCGGGTTGGCCATAAATAGATCGGGTTGCTGGCGGGGGAACGGCTGAAGTCCTCTTGGATGGGGTGGGGAGAGCGGGCGCGTTGCACGGAGGGGATGGGTGGTGCCGGGGCCGTGGGACATCGGTGGGGTGACAATGTCTGGGGCTGGGGTGGCAGCGGGACAGCAAAATGGGGCACTGCGCCCCACGCACCCAACTCTGTAAGCGTGGCCCAGCCCGTGCCTCAGTTTCCCCAGGCTCTTCCCAAAGCCCGGAGCAGCAGCGGTGCTGGGAAGGTGCTGAGTGATGATTATTGCACTGGTTCAGGCAAGTGCTATAAATACCCGGGGGCACCTTCAGACACAGCCCAGCTGCCCCGGGGGGGCTGGCGCAGCCCCGCTCTGTTGGATGCAGGATTTGGGGCACCTGGGCTATGATCTGCTTTGGGAGGGGGGGGGCACAACCTGCTTGGGTGGGAGGGCACTGGGGACAGATCCTGCCCAGCTGCACCCTGGGGTGGAGATGCAGCCGGGTGCTGGGATGCTGTAGGGAAGACAAGAGGAATATTTTACGGGGCTGCAATGTAAACAGAGATGGAGCAGAGCCCCTTTTTATGGAGTCCCTGTCCTGCCAGGGCATCTGCCAAGGCCCTGATTTACGCTCCTATTTAGATAAGGGAGCAGGGGAGAGGGAGCGGAGCTGGCGTCAAAGTCACAGCACAGCCCGGGCCGCCGCGCGCCGGGAGCTGATAAGGGGCTGCCCCAGGGTCGGGGGCTGAAACCACAGCCCCTGTGCAGGGCAGGTGATGGATCTGGGGTGCTGGGGGCCAGCGATAGCCTCACCCCCCCGCGATGTGCAGGACGCCTTTCTCTGGGCAGGATTTGAAGGAAAACAGGTGGGGAGAAGCAGGGTTCCTCCCACGACGCGAGCCATAAATCCCCTAATCCGAACCGCTCGCCGTTTCCCCCCAACACGAACGGGAGATGCAAAACCAAAAGAAACTCACCCAAAGTTGGAGAAGTGCTAAATTTGGATGCCGTGACAAAGGCAGCCTGGTTTGATTTAGAAGGTGTCGGAGTGAAAAGGGCTCCGGTTTTATTATTTTATTAAAACACGAAAGATTAGAATGATTTTCCAAAGGAAAATCAATGCAGTGGTCCCACTATTTGCTCAGCTGAATCCTTCCAATGCTCACGGGGACCTCTGTCAGGAGGGGAATAAAGGAAGATAGTGCCTGGGCTGGGGCTGGGCTCAGGGGGTCCCGAGTTACTCTGTGCTGCAATGCCCAGATCCCAAGGGATGCAGCCGTAAGAGGGCTGCGCTCCTCAGGGCTTTAGGATTGGGGGATTTTGGGGGGATGCTTTGCTGGGTGACCCCAGTCTGGTGAATTGCTGGATCGGGGCTTTTATAGGGCTGGGGATCACCGGAGGGAGCAGGGTGCTGTAGCTGATGCTGTGCCGGTGCAAAGCAGGACCCGATGGCACTGGCAGCCCCCAGCCCCATGCAGGGCTCAGGGATCCCACCCAGACACCAGCGCTTGGGAGGAAATCGGGGGGCGGGGGGGGACACAGCGACCTACCCAAGGCCCAACTTAACGGTGGGGTAATGACTAGCAAATGTGCTCAGGGCGCTTGTTTAAAGCGGGTGGGGAAGGGGGGGGGATGCTTTGCATCATCCGAGAACAAAGCAGGGGGTGAGGTGGGCCCCCCCCGACCTCTGGGGCCCGGCAGCAGCGGGGACCCCCTTGCACCCTGCCCCGCTGGATGGGGGGGCCCAGACCCCTGCCTCCCGCCTCCGCAGCGCGCCTTGTAACAGCTAACGATGGAAAATCCGAGGCATTTAAGTGGCTCCCGAATCCGCCCGGGAACCGTGATTGAGAGAAGTCAAATAAAATTTGTCATCTTTAAAATTCAGGAGGACGTTAATGGTGTGTTAGCCCGGATGATTAATACAAGCGCCTGCAAACAACCCTCCAACGTTTCCACCCTCTGCTGCAAGATGAATCGCTGCAAAGCGCCGTTAATCGCTAACATACCTCGGGCCAGAGCCCCTTCCTGCCCCAGTGCCGCGGTCGCCACCGCAGTGCCCCGCTGTCCACACTGGGACAAACTGGGACCGGCCCCAGTGCCACCCGGAGCTGTTGCCTGGGGAGGCGTCACCCAGGGGTGCAGGGGGAAGCGGCACGGCCCCCACAGGGCTCAGCCTGGGGCTGGGGGGAATGCAAGAGCAGCACCTGGACCCCCACACCCTGGGGTGGGGAAACACGGGGCACGTCCCCAGCGCCCTGTCAGAAATGTGTTAGTGGGCATGCTCAGGGTAATTCCTGTATATTTGCAGCTGTAGGAGTGCATTTGCTGTGCATGGGTGCGGGTACGGGTATATATGTCTGTGAACACATACGTGTGTGCATGTGCACAGGCAGCGTGCAGATGTCTCTGCACAGAACACACGGTGGGTGTGTGCAGGCCATGTAACACGTATATATGCTGGTGTGATGGGTGCGTGCAGCGTGGTAATGGTGAGTGCATGTGCAACGGGCATGGCTGCAGCTAAGGGCGCATGTGACACCGTTGTGGTGCAGGCAGTGCACGCAGCGTCTCTGTGACATGTGTCCGTCCATGTGCAAGTGCTGTGCACGTGCTTTTCCCATGTGCACGTGCACACCTTTGTGCAACGTGTCTGTGTGCTGATGGTGGATGCGCAACGTGCCCCCTGCATACGCAGCTCACACGCAACAGCCTGGGGGGGGGCCCAGCACGGCCATCCCAGCACACCCAGCCCGGGGTTTCTCCCTGCCGCGCCCTCACCCTCCTCCCCGCGTTGCAGCACCCTCGGCCGCACGGCTCCCATGAGGCCGGGTCCCCCCCCGTCCCCCCCGGGGCTGCGGCTCTGGGGAAGCAGAGAGCTCCCGGCGCTCCGCGGTGCCCACCCGGCCCCGCCGCACCCGCAGCCGCCTCTGTTCCCTCGACGGGCGCTCCCTGGGAGGAGGCGCGGATATCCCTGCCCAGGTGAAGGAAGCGGAGGGGATCGCGAAGGCTGCGGTCCCCCCTTGGTCGCTGCTCGCCCCCTTCTCCCCGCAGGGAGGGAGGAGAGCGAGCGGCGGAGGTGTGAGCCCGAATAAAACGCCCCTCCGCTCCCCCCGGGGCCCCCGAGCATCCTCCCCTGCCCATTGGTTCCTCGGAGGGGGGGAGCCCGGCCCTATATAAAGGCAGAGCCGGGAGGCTCCAGAAAGGGTTAAAAAAAAAAAAAAAGGAAAAAAAAAAAAGAAAAAAAAAACCCCAGCCAACAACGAAACAACCCAAAGCCCAAAGGCACCACCGCCGCCGCCGCAGCCCCGGCCCCGCCGCCCGCCCGGAGGAGCGCAGCGCAGCTCGGCCATGGCGCGGTGCTGAGCCCCGCGGGGCCCCGACGGACCATGAACCTGGTGGGGGGCTACCAGCACCACCACCACCACCACCACCACATGCTGCACGAGCCCTTCCTCTTCGGGCCGGCGGCTCGCTGCCACCAGGAGCGCGCTTATTTCCCCGGCTGGGTGCTCAACCCGGCCGAGGTGACCCCGGAGCTCCACGGGCAGAGCCCCGCGTACGGCCCCGCAGAGTTCGGCCCGGGAGGAGCGGGCAGGCTGGAAGCGCTCAGCGGTCGTTTGGGGAGAAGGAAAGGGGTCGGAGGTCCCAAGAAGGAGAGGAGGAGAACGGAGAGCATCAACAGCGCTTTCGCTGAGCTCCGCGAGTGCATCCCCAACGTGCCCGCCGACACCAAGCTGTCCAAGATCAAGACGCTGCGCCTGGCCACCAGCTACATCGCCTACCTGATGGAGGTGCTGGCCAGGGACAGCCAGCCCGGAGAGCCCGAGGGCTTCAAGGCCGAGCTCAAGAAGGCCGACGGCCGCGAGAACAAGAGGAAACGGGAGACGGTAAGCGGCGGCCGCGGCCCTTCCCCTGCGCTGCCCGACGGGAGCGAAGGGGCCGGGGGAAAACAGTCCCCGGCACTGTCGGGGAATTGCTTTTCCCTAGAAATAATAATAATAATAATAATAATGAAATGAAATAGAATAACGGGGGGGATTTCGGTGGAGAAAGGTCGGGGACTCTCGCGGACGGCCCGGGGCAGCGGAACCGAGGGCGGAAATCGCGGCGGGTCGTGGTTCCCCACCGGCCGGGGCGGATCGGAGCGGGGCGGCCGCGGCTCTCCCGTCCGCAGCGGGACGAAAAGATCGCACCGTATCTTAATAACAATAATACCTATAATAGCAATAATAACCTTAACAACAACAACCGTAATAATAATATTAATAGTGATAATAGAAGAAAAAGAAGAAAAGAGCAGGCTCCTTAACCCGGGGCTGCTAACAGCCGCTTTGCTCGGCCCGGCTCTCCTCTCCTCACCGCTCTTTTCTCCGCAGCAGCCCGAGGTGTACTCGCAGCCTTTGGCTCACGGCGAGAAGAAACTGAAGGGCCGCACCGGTTGGCCCCAGCAGGTCTGGGCTCTGGAACTGAACCCCTGAGCCCCCGCTCCATGTGCAATGCCGCCGGGGGGGAGCAGAGGGGGGGGGGGCACAGCGGGGCCGGGTGCCGCCGTCCCCCCCCCTCGGCTCCGTCCCCGTTTTGAAGCCGTCCCCGCTCCCCACGCCGCCCGCAGCCCCCGCCCGAGCCGGGCCGGGTGGGATCGGTGTTGTTCGTTCGCTGTTGGAATAGCGGAGAAACCCCGACCGCGGCCGAGAGACTGCGTTGAAACTACCTAAGGTGCCTCCGGGACCGCGCCTGGGCCGGGCGTTCTACCTCAGCTCTGCATGACCACTTCCCGAGGGACCGGGCGCGCCACACCACGTATTTAAAAACAAACAAAAAACCAAAAAAAAAAAAACCAAACAAAAAAAAAAACCCAAACCGGAATAGTTAAAAAAAATTAATAACAATAAAATTTAATCTTTATGCAAACGACCTCGGGTCCGCCCACTCCTCCTTCCCCGCCGGCTGCAGGACGGCGGCACTGGTTGTTGGAAGGGGCAGCGGGGCCGGGAGGGTGGCACTTTTTGCGGCCCCGTGTCCTTTAGCCCCCGCCCTGCAGCCCCGGCCCTGCCCGGTGCTCGGTTCGGGGATGCCGGGCAGCGTTGCGCACGGGACGGCACCGCGCAGCCCGTTCCATCGCAGCGCTACACGGGAGCGCACTCTGCGGTTCCCATCTCCATCTCCCCCCCCCCCCCAGCAGGCAGCGCCCCGCACAGCTCCCGCATCCGCAGCGCTTTGGCGGGGGCTGAGCCCCCCATCCCGGCTCGGGCACCCCGATGCTCAGGGAACCCCGAACCACCTCGGTGCAGCCCTTCTGCCTCTCAGATGGCTCCTGGGGCTGCTCGGGGCGCAGGAAACCAGGATGGGAACGCCATAAATTCACGGCAAGGTTAATACGAGGGCTTAGCCGGGAGCGTTCTATTTTTTATTTCACTAAAAAGATATTAACAACCACGCAGCACCTCTAAATGGCAGATGTTCCTATCGGGATCACTTAAACGGACCTATCGGGTCCTGAAAACGGATCGCGTTGTGCGTGTGCCCGGATCCGTGTGGCCGTGCTGCGGGTACGGACGGTGCAAGGAAAGCAGCGGGCTGCGCGATGCGGCTCCGGGCCCCCCCGGCCCCACCGCGGCTGTTTGCCGGGAGCAGCGCTCGGTGCCCGTGCGGAGCCATCCGCCCGCCGCGCTGTTTTGCATTCGGGTTCTACAAAGTTCCGCGTGGCACCGGCTCCGCGAGTTAAGCCAGGGCGGGGCCTTTCTAAAAACAAAAAGAAAAAAAAGAAAGAAAGAAAACGGACAGAAAAGCGGCCCCCGGTATCCTGTTTAAGGCTGAGTTTTACCATCCCTCACGGGGCTGCTTTCTGCGGGAACGCTCCCGGGCCGTCTCTGGAACGCCGTGCCACGAACCCGCGCAGCCCGAGCTCCTGTTCACGCGTCGCAGCCGCTGTCCCTCACCTGCACGGCCCCGCACGGGGCTGCCCCATAGCGCGGGGCGGCAGGAAGGGCGATGGGCGCGGGGGCTGCTGCGCTGCAGGGGGGATGCACAACAGCGGCCTCAATCCCAGCGCCGCTCTCCGCTGCCGGCACCACCTGCAGCCTGGGGACACCGTGCTTACCCCCCTACCCAAAAACCTCCGCTGCTGTTTCTCCTGCGGGTTCCCGGTTGTGGCAGCGGGATGCCCGGCCTGGCTGGTGCTGCTCCCACCCCGCTGGTGCTGGGTGCGCGGTGCCCGCCAGCGGAAAGTGCCTGGGCCATCGCTGCCACGCGCACCTCCCTCGCTCCTTTGTGGATTTCCTAGCAAAAACGCTGTTTCCACGTCCACGAGGTTTCCAGCAAGGATACTTTTTTTTTTTTTTTTTTCCTGGGAGACGAGATCACGCAAACGAACGCTACGCATTTCCCGCGCCCTCGTGGCGCAGATGGGCTGTGTGCGCGAGCAGCCCGGGGCACGGGGAGCGCCGAGCTGGGGAGCGGCGGCTGGGGGACGTCCTGACAGCGGGCAGGCAGCTGCGTGCTGCTCCCACCTCAAGCATCCCCATTCCCACCCAGCAACGCGTACCGAGCGGCAGCTCGGCCGTCAGCTTTGCACTTTCGGCCACCTGATGGCACACCTCCTCCTCGACCCTGCCGTGAACTTGGTGCCGCTGGGACGCAGCAGCTCCCGGCACGGGGCCGCGGCCTCTAGGGCAGGAGTAAAAGCCCCGGGGCAGCGCCCTACGTGCCGCGGTTCCCTCCGCCAGGATGCAACCATCGGGAATGGCGGAGGGGACGCGGGCAGCCCCCGCCCGGACACAGGGATGGGAGATGGGCAGCAGGGCTGCCGGGTCCTTCCCACCCCATCCCCGCGGTTCTGGGGTTTGGAAGAGTCCTCTCGTCCTTTTGCATACTTCTGCCAAGCCGAGACCCTGCTTGTTGTTGTTGTAGGTATTTATGGGCCCGTTTATCTGATCTCCAGGGAGCCCGCTCTTATCTCAGAAACAGCGAGGGAAGGGTTACGCTGGACAGCTCAGTAGACAGTATGGAGCCAAATAAAATACCAATCTGCCAAAAAAAAAAAAAAAAAAAAAAAAAAAGGAAAGAAACACCCAACCCCAGCTCAGCCAGGAGCAAAAGGGGAGACCTGGAGCAAAACGGTGGGGGCAGGGGGTGCCGTGCACAGTGTGCGAAGGGAGCGGCACCGAGGCAGCGGCACGGGGTGGGGAGATGCACGGGGTACCGGCGGGTACCGGCAGCGGGATGGCAGCCAGCTCAGCGCTGCTGCAGCCTCCAGCGGGAGCCGCACGGGCACACGGAGCAGTGGAGCTGTCCTCTAAGAGCACCGAGAGAGACAAAGCGACAGGATTTGGTAAAGCTCAGGGGTTTGGTGCCCTGCACTGCAGCAGAGCCAGCCCCAGCCCCAGCCCCCGC
Organism: Numida meleagris; assembly: GCF_002078875.1. Lineage (NCBI taxonomy): Eukaryota > Metazoa > Chordata > Aves > Galliformes > Numididae > Numida > Numida meleagris. The sequence continues at coordinate 11,601,369 of NC_034420.1, forward strand.
TCAGTTCAAAACCGCCCCGAAGGTCACGGCCAGGGCCAGGGCAGATGCAGCGTCACGGTGCCGGTGAGGCAGGGCAGGGCTGGGGGTAACCCCAGTGCCACGCAGCCCGCACCCACCAGCAGCGAGCCCCGGCCCCACCCCGCCCGCTGCAGGTTGGATGCAGCTCGGCCGGCACAGGATGGGATGCCTCCGTGCAGGAGGGGACCCTATGCCAAGGGGAGGGTCCCCCCGTCACCGCCCCCTCCCCAGCCCGCACCCCAGTAATGACCTGCTCTTAAGGAAGCGCCTGACAGTTGTGGCCATTTAAGGTAGCCCCGGCCCCTCTCGGGAGGGGTAATTGGGTCATAATTTGTTTTCGGTGTCAAGATGGCGTCAAAGATAAGGCAAAAATCTCCAGGTTTGGGGGCTAAAGAGACAGGAGAAATCCTGACCCGGGGCCGACCTCGGAGGAATGGCCACAAGCTCCGGTAAGGAAGATGGCAGGTGAGAGATTTACAGCCGGGGCAGCTTTTTGATCCTCTCCCAACACTCGGAGCCGCTGAGCCCACTTGCAGGCTCCCAGGTCAGACTGTCTCCTGCAAGGACCGCTCAGGTGGAAGGATTCCGACCAGCACGGGGCCCCTCAGCTGCAACGTTCTCATTGCTTTTCCTTGAAGCTCCGTGCTCGCGGAGCCACGTGATTGGGAAACCCACCTAAAGAGAAGACGCGTTCCCAAACCATAGCTGTAGGAACAACCTCCAAGTGCGGGGTGACACTGCAGGCAGAAGGCAAAAAATAAATAAATGCAAGAGCCATTATCTAAATAAATCCACACCCTCTGGCTTTGCACCCCCCTGTCAGTCCCCGCCCGGATCCACCAGCACTGTGATCTGCCCAGGCTGCGTTTCCCCACGCAGCCAACAGTGCTGGAAGAAAACCAAGAGCGCTGCACCCTTCCCAAGAGCATCCTTGGCACAAACCGCAGCCCCGTAGCCTATCCCTCTCCAACACCAACCTGCATTGCTTCACTCCACGAAGGACCCATCTCCAGCTGGGAGAAGTGCACATTTACTGCTCTCACAAGGCTCTCGTGCTCGGGGTGGGGTCGGTACAGGTGCTCACCATGGCTCTCTCTGCAGGAAGACCACCCCGTGTTCTGCAAGGAGCATTCCCTGCACCAAGCATCCTTGCTTGTGATGTTCCCTTTTTTCTCCTGCTTGTTCCTTCGCCTGAGGAATTCAGGTTCTGAGCACCCTGAAAGACTTTGCAGTAACCAGAGAACCAGGGGAATGTATGGCGTCACCGGCAGCTGAAAGCCGAGGAATCGAGAGGAAAAAAGATTTTTTTGCTCAGACTAAGGCTACCTTGACAAAAGTTCTCATGGCCCATAGCTGACCTGCACGAGCAGCCTGGTTGGAGTGCCTTGGCCTGGAGCTGCTTCCCAAAGTGAGTGGCTGGGCAGCACTACGTGCTGAGCTGCTGCACAACATGTGTCAAACCGAAAGCCCTCTCAGCCGTTCACCTTCCCTGTTCCAAGTGCTCCTGCACCCCAGCCCAGCTTTTCACATGAGGGTCAGGGCTCATGCCCAGTGAATGGTGGAAATTCCAGGGGGGAGAAAAAGAATTGCTTCTATTAGGAAGGTGGGTTTGGAACAATGAGAACATCAACCTGGCGGGCACAGGGATCCTTCCAGGGCTGACCAGACAGAGAAGAGCTGAATGTCCCCACTTAGGGTCGGTGGGATCCTGGCAGGGCTCTGTGGCTGGGGCGGTGCCGGGCTGTTTCCCCATGTCTCCATGCACTGGGGCTGGATGCCCCAGTTACTTCGTTAGGCTGCCCTCAGCCTAACAAAGGGCCTGCAACTTGTCCAGCCAGCCCCAAACCAAGGGGATCGGGTTGCTCAGGGCTGCCTGCCAGGCCATGGCCGCCAGCCTCCCCTTGCTCAGCAGGCGCAGGGCTGGCAAAGACCCAGACACCCACTTGTGCTGGGAACAAGATCACTGCGGGACCGCAGGATGCAACCCAGCTCCTCCCCTTTCCGGTGAACAAGGCACATTTGCCCACGCAGGTGTCAAGGCCAGGAGGAGATGCAGGCAATGCTCAGACACTTCTTGTGCTCAGAGTCTCCTCTCTGGTCACAGCTGGGGTTGGTGAGCTTGGTGATGCTGCCCATCACTGTGCCCCCAGGCCTCCTCGTTGCCCTGAGCAGTGGCAGGGGATCACCCCCCTACCCAACTCCTCCCTCCTCACCTGCCTTGTGGTCGCTGCTTTCCCCTGCATGGGGAGCTGCGCTTCCACCTTGGTGCTCTCTGCTGAGGAAGCAGATCCTGGAAAACATTCCAAAAACTATTAAGTAAAAGCATATTAGGGGGCTTTGAGGTACTTAGGAAAGAAGCCAGTGCTGCTTGCAAGGATAAGAATGTGAAATTGGCTCCAACTCCTGGCAAAGTGAGATCGAGTGCTGGCAGAGCCACACAGTCACCTCTTATTGGATACAAGGGAAATAAATCAAAAAAGGAAAAAAAAAAAAAAAAGAGCAAACCCAAGCCCCGAGGCTCTCCTCTTCACCCCCAGCCTGCTCTCCTCAATCACATCTCTAAAACATAAAACCATTAAACCCACATTTGCATTTTTCCCCAGTCCTCTGTGCTGCCCTTTCTGCTGTGGAGCGGAGACCCGGAGCCTGGTTTCCATCAGCGCAGCAAGGAGGCTGCAGGAAGGCTCACGCAGACAATCGGACATGTTCAATTTCAATCTCCAGCAGGAAAAAAAAAAAAAAAAACAAACCAAAAAAACCAACGAACCAACCATATTACGGTCTTCACATCCCACTAGAGCATCACTCCACTTCCGCTATCGGACAAGCCCAGCCAGCCCCTGCCCAGGAGCCACCCTAGGGACAGGGAGCTGCCCAGCACCCAGCACAATGAGCTAACACTGCCCTCACACGGCAGCTGGGAGCAGATGAGACACGAGGACGTGGGCCAGGGGGCTCAGTCTGCTCGCTGCACGGTTTCTGGGTTTAAATACATAAAAAAAAAGAGACTGAGCGGATTCCTTGCCGGTTTGGAGCATGAGAACTGTGGGTTGCTAGGTGAGGAGCCAGCACAAGATTAAGCAGTGTTACCTAGCAGTCTGTGCAAGCTGCAGATTCATCAGCAGTTTGTTTCCAGTGCTGGAGCTTCCAGCACAGTCTGAATGCTAAAGTTGTCCTCCTTCAGCCCTTCCACCTTTCCCCCATCAGCATCCTCACTGCACTGGCAGAAACCACGCTCACAGCTTTGGGAACACAAACAACACAGCTTTCCCCTTTCCATTGGGGTTTGCTGCCCTCGTCCTCACCTGAAGACCTTTCCCTGATACCTCCTAAAAATGCTAGGCAACGTGCAGGTGACATCCTGCAAAGTCTCTACTCCTGCTCCTTGTCCCATGCTGCTGTGTCACCTCTGGTCTGGTCTTCTTCAACTGAGAGCTCCCCAGGACACGGACAGCACTCCTGCAACACGCTGCCATGCACAAAAGATCCTGACTCCTCATGCTTCCAGATGTCCCCAAACGCGGGCAGTGAGGACACAAGGATGTTTCTGGTGCGCCAGCTCAGTTCCTCCCAGCTCTCCACTGCATTAAAGTCTGTTTTTAACTAAGAGATTACATTCAAACAATTACTGAGCACTGATTTCGCTGCACATCAACCGTGCCATTTAACTTGGCAATGAAACTTTCAGGCAATGTATTTTGAGTGTAAAGCTCTCAACATTCTATCATTCTCCTCTGTGATAGTCCAGGTGTCTGAAAAGCTACAACCCCTTTCCTGGCTAAAAATCAAGGCTAAAACATACCTCAGACAGTATTAGCAGAGACTTAGGAAATGCTATGACAGGTTTCAGGAGAACACGTATTCAACCACAACTTCTGGCATAACTCACTTCTTACTGAAGCAAAACACGAGGTGTCTTTGCTTACAAGGTGATGGTCAGGATGAAGAGCAATGCAGGAAAATGAAATGAAACAGAGCTCTACATGGAAGGCAGTCTCTCTCCTAAACTGATTTAACACTGCATGTAACATGTGATGTTACATGCCAGAGTTGCTCTGGAGTAGCACCCACCTTAGCAGCTGGGCAGTGAATCAGAAACACCTGCCACAAAACTGCCACGCAAAGCAAAACTCTATCGGGTCTGGAGCTGAAAATGCTAAGAGAAGAAAAGCAAGCACAAAAGGGAATGCAGGCCTTGTTGCTAGATAGATCATTTATTAAAGTGAAATTCAGCATTTTATCTTTGTCAGACAGTATAGATTTAAAGTCTTATACACAGTGGAAGCAGGACATTTCCTACACCTCAGAGAAATGACTTCTACAGTTTTGCTATAAGTTACTAAGTAGCTTTAACAATGCACAGCTATATTACACAGTTAAAAATACAAGGTGTCCAAAACATTTGGCATAATATCAGCACAACACATGGAGGCCAGAGACAGAAGAGAGAACAGAGTTTTCCTCCCCCAGTCAGCCATGAAAGACTCCAAGCCATTCTGCGAGTTACCTGCTGCTCACCTCCCCTGCACCCCAGGGGTGGGCAGCACAGGAACCAACCCAGCCCCAGCAGATGGTGGGGGAGATGCTGGAGATGTACAGGGTGGCCTGCAGAGATGCTTGCAAGGGAAGTTTGGGTTTAAGGCAGGAGCCCCCCTCTGCTCCCCACACTTTCTTCAAGCGTTTCATGCATTTCAGACAGGCGTGTTCACAGCCAAGTCAAAAACACGAGATCGGGGACAGCTGTGAAAAGTGCAAGGAGCATCTTACATTGTAACAGCTCATTCGCACTTGGAAAGTGGAAAATGAGATCTCCCCTAGCCTGATAAGCTAGAGATGGCTAAGGGACATCAGTGACAAGAGGAGTGAGGCATCAGTAACATTCCTTCACCTTTAGGACTCTTCAGTCGATGCTGCGGGCAGTGCAAGGACTCCTCCTGGTAGGGAGACCACCTCGTATTACCCACTCTGTTAAACTGTAGAAGCAAAGTGACGCTAGTGCTCCAGGGAAGCATAATGATCTGCCAATTTAAATAAACAGTCCTCCAGCAGACCATTTCTCTTCCCTCCAACTGCAGTTACTGCTGAAGATCTCCCATTGGTATTTACATTTGGCTCAACCAAAAGACGTAAAGTGCACAGCTCCCCCCTCCTTCCCCTCTCATAAAACATCCATTACTAGAGTTAACACAGAACGAGTCTTCCCCCACCTTGCTAACTGTGGAAGCATGTTTTGCTCAGCCTTTCCATGGGCCGTGTCCCGCTTTTTTTTCCTCCTTGTCATCATGATGTGCTTGAAAGCATGCATTTACTGCGGGTTATTTTGGCTCATGATTTCAAAGCCTCTCTTCTTGCACACAAGATCAACTTTAAAACGACAGACAATGTGTTGAGCTTAAAGTTTGTACACCACGGTACCTAGTGGCTTACAGCCACATTTCTAAGGAAAAGTGGGACACCAGAGCATTGGGGACAAGCAGTACAAGCCTGTCCTCTCTGTTTTTCTCAGTCTGAACATCTAAAGTGCCTGTCAAAAGAAACATCAGCTTTCAAGGCAATTGCTTACTTCAGGTCCATATGCAATATTCTTCGTGAGGCAAAGTTTTATGAAAACTGCACTCTAACACAGCCTCCTTGGAAATGCACGCACTTCTCAGCCACCAGATTGTTGCTGACTTCACTCTTCCCATGTTTCAAACTCCCTTGAGTTGAGCTCAAGCCAATAACTACCAGCAATTATTTCCTCTTCTTCCCTTAAAAGTGAGCAGAGGGTCAGCACACAGCATAAAATTAACTCTGGTAGAGATGTTTCTGCATTATTTGGATTTCATACTAATGGCTTTGGATCTGATCAGAGGTCTAACGAAGTTGATGCAACTCTTCAACGAGGATTGAATTAGGCTATGTCACTGAGTCAGGCTACGTAACGGCTGGAGGGCTTCAAAGACAATTCCTCTGCCCCTGGGTGAACATCTCCTATGCAGGCTTGTAAGAAATAAGCTTCCACTATATTATAAATGGAAAATGACATGTGGTCATCCTCCATGCCCCAAGGCTTGTGCTCCACGGTTCAAAGCTAGACAGAATTTAAGGCCCAACTGTGAAAAGCAAAATGCAAAAGAGGCAAAAAAACCCAAACATCATACCAGCCAAAGCGATCTGGGTCTTCTATCTTTCCAACGAGTCTCATCTAAAAGTGCTAAGAAAATGTCCTACCTCATGGCTTCACAAGTGTGAGGTTCAAACACGTTTACTTCAAAATTCAAAATAATAATAAAAAAAAAAAGTTGGAAAGTCTGTTTTAATTGGCATGCAGCATAAGGAACCAAATACACAGCACGGTATCATACAGAATGACAATTGCATTGTTTCGTTTTCTGGTTATTAGACACTAAATGCTTTTCAAGAATCACAGGCACCCTGAACACGGATATTGCTACTGAATTGACGTGTGATTTCAGTTTATAGCACGGGAGCCAGCAGGTGGCTAACCCTTCCAACAAGACATCGGCTTTCATTTGCTCAAGGCGTTTTGCTCTAGCTAAGTTGAGAACAAGGCAATAAGGCATTCGCAAGGATTTATAAGGCTATGGGGTCTGACAGCCAAAGATTCTTTTGGGGTTTTTTTTTTTTTTTTTTTTTTTTTTTTTTNTTTTTTTTTTTTTTTTCCCCCACTAACATTTAATTTTCTAAAACTTTTAATCAGTTTTCTGAAAATCTTGTTGCTAGATTTCTGCCTAAGCAGGTTTACAGGAAGTCAAAAATGGTATTCTGTATGGCTTAACTTTTCTTCATATGCTTTTTTTTTTTTTTTTTTTTTTTTTTTTGGTATCTTGCCCCCAAGCTTTCCACCTTATAAACGACTGCTAACGGCTGGTAAGCATCACTTCATCATCACATATCATTAAGATTTTTTTTTTTCCCCAAAAAAGTATAATTGCTTTAAGAGTGAAACCAAGGATCACATTTTACATCAGTTGACTATTTTCAGAGAAAAAAAATAAAATAAAATCCTGGATACCACCTCTGCACAAAGCTTTCCAGTGAATACACCTGAACAGATGGAACCTGCCACCATATTTCCTTGAAAAGAATCATTTTGCTGCTGGCTGCTAAAACACCCCAACAGATGTATTTGCTCCTAGAAATAAAACAAACAACAAAAAACCCCAAACAAACTACTTTTTTCTTTTTTTTTTTTTTATACAGTTTTGGTCTAGAAGTTACAATGAGGCAAAACTCTCAACTCAGAAACTCATTTTCCCTAAGAAATATCCTCTGATTACACGAGCACTTTGAATATTAACATGCAGTCAGAGAAAATACCCTATCAGCTGTCTGTCCTGAATGAGAGAAGCCAGATCTTGTTGACTGATGTGGGAATTGCTCCATCCTTCCAGTAAGGATCACTGGAAGTCGGAACTTTTTAGACATTCACAAAATAGCAGTACATGACATACTCTCCTCATTCTTTGAGCACTTCTCCTGTCTGATGTTCCTCGATTTCATACCAAATTGAACAAGGAAATGCTGAAACCACCACACTCCCAAAACTTCACAAATGGGGCACGTACCATAACAGATCATTTCTGACTATGACACGGAACTTAAACATGCTGAAGTTCATTTAACATCTTCTTAGATTGTTAACACACAATTCAAAGCTGATGTGAATGCCTTGCTTTAAATTGTGACTTGATTTTTTAAAGAGACCTCGGGAGAGCTTCACTCGTGCCTTACAAAACATCTGATGCAGTATCAAGCTGGGATTGTGACCTGTGTGTTCTGTTCTTCAACAAAGCATCATCCAGATTTGGATTATTGAAATGCTAGCCAATGTTTTCAACTGTTGAGTTCAGTGTTTAAGGCTTGCTGAGAATATACTCTGTGGAGTCTTGGCAACTTGAGACAGAATGGAGACACTGGTTAGGACAGCATGAAAACAGAGTGGTGCTTTAAATCATGAGATCCCCTTGTAGAGAATATGAGGTCACTGGAGCGCAGACAGTCGTGACCAACAATTTCATTAGCTCCTTTAGCCAAAATAACTACCGTGTTATTTGTAAGGACACCTTGGCTTTAAATAACAAAACCAGAGAGATTTCTTCCTGCAGCGCCATTTGTGAGCACCAGCAATCCAGCCTCCACGTCACAGAACTCTTAGGAAAGCACAAGCAATGCTCACAGAAGGCAAGTGCTTCGATACTTCTGCTGGCTCACAGAGATGGATGAAAAGCACCATTCTCCAGCCAGTTCACCACCTTGGTTATTGTGCTACACCCATCAGCTTCAGTCTGATTTGCACTAAGCAGAGCACACTAATCCACACCACAGGTTTGAGATGCCTGCTAGAGACTAGTTTTGGTATAAAATTCACATTGCTTCTGATTGATACTTGATCTGGCACAGAGATTAAGAGACAGATGTCTCAACCCGCTGTTTCACCTACTATCAGTAAGCCTTGTATTCAAGGGAAACACGTAGAAGTGAACTGAAAGAGCATTTCTACCAACATGATCAATCCCAGCAAACGTGCCTTGATACCACATTCTGAGGAGCTGCAAAAGTCCTTAAATGCTTATAGTCAATTAAGAAGTGAGTTCTTAAATAAAAGAAATTAGAAAAAAAGAGATTCTAGAAAGTTGTTTGGCTTCCATTTTGGGGGGAGAGGGGGGAAAGGAAAGGTGAAAAAAAAATAATCAATTTTCAGACTAGTTGAGTACTGTTCACTAGAGTCGATTTGGTGAGCTGGAGCATTTGTACAAGTTTGAGACTTGAAGCACTAACTCAAGGCAAGACAGAGCACACGTACGTGGGGAGCAAGCTTCAGACAAACTGCTGACCCATGCACCTCGACAATGCATTTTATCTCTGCTGCTATTCCAGTCCTGCATGAACACAAACTGCACGGTGTTTGGTGAGACAGTCTGAAATCAGTGAAAAAAATCCATCCGTGATCTAAATTGCATTGAGATGTAGATTTCCAGAAACATTTTAAAACACTACGTTAACAGATTCCGCAGTCCTAGAAGTTTACTCTGTCTCCTTGTTATTCTCATTGCTTTATTTCAACATGACTTTTAAACGAGGACGAGAAGTCTTCAGAAAAATGGCGTGCACATGTTTTCAAATATTCCTGATAAGAATTGTCTATACTTTTCCATCATCCAGAATTACTGCATTTAAAAAAAAATTACAATATACTTCAAAAGTTTTTATATATCTAAAAAGCACAATACCATGTGTTCCTTCAAGGTCTCTCCTATTCCAAGTCTTGTTAGTCTTCACTCTAATTGCTTGCTACTTTCTGATTTCTGGTCCAGCCTGCTCTTGTTGTTCTTCACCATATAGATGAAATAAGCAAGAGTCTCTTTCTCATTCACAGGAATATTCCTGAAGTGTCGACTGACAGTCTAGAAGGACAACATGCAAAAAGACAGAGATTTGGAAATTTAAAAGTAGAAATCATCAGAACTCTGGGTTCCCTGTGTTTTCCAAAAACTGATTTTATGGTCGCTGAGCACAATATACTTTTAGGCAAACGTGCACCAATTCAAACTGTCAGTCCTCGTTTACCTCCCTCTGCCTCTCTCTTTACAGCTGGAATGTTCATATGAGCAGAGCACAGTCTTGCCATGTCAGCAGTATTTGCAGCCAACCTACAAGCGGAGTTTGAAAGCCAGAAAGTCCTCCTGCCAAAGCAGCATATTCTCATTTCATGCCGAGATTATTTGGAAGAGTAAAGTCTTTCTGCATCTCAGTATTTTAAGGCTGGTGTCAGAAATACTGAAACTCTTAGCTATGTGAACCAGATGTAGTAAAGTCTTAGAGTCCAAAGGAAAATACACTGGGTAAGCTTTCACCAAAAGGAATCCCTGGGGATTTGCAATGGGAATGTCAGGGTTCACTTAAGGCTACCTGTCTCAGATTTGAGTGTAAGCCCTGAACCATAGCTGCTTTTTTTTTTTTTTTTTTCCTCAGAAAATGAATGTAGAAAACACTGGAGCTGGCTGAGACCTGCTTCTTGTACTGAAGAAGCTCTTTTTGGTACCCAACACAGCTCCAGAGCTGGATATTGATGCAGGCTGAGCAATAAGTCACTCCAAGAAGATTTATGGAAGTTTGAGTTTTCCTTACGGTGGGGTAGCAGCAGGAGTCTAAGAGCCTCAGGCAGCAGTGATTCAAGCATGGGAGCTGGACGAGGATCCAGCGTAGTGTCAAAGCTGCTCAGACTTCACAGGAAATCTGGGAAGTGTGTGACAACTTTAAGTTAGGCTCCCTTTAAGGTTATTTTCCGCTTGCACAGTAGGTTTTTTTTTTCTTCCTCCCTCCTGGGCATATGCATGGTAAATTGCTTAAGTAAGCAGTCCTTCATGGCAGGAGGCAACCAACAGCCTGGTTACTTATAACATGATAAATCTGATATACTAATGAGGACATACAATCCCCTTACTCCTATGTGCACTGCACTATACATTCTCTATATTCGTTACATTCGTTCCCTAGTTGACATTGCAAGAAGAAGAAAGTGTTTTGCTGTCTTTTTAGGTTGTTCCTTAAAGCAATAGCAAAACTGTTCAGTCTTTGGGAAGACAGCTGCGAAAACCCCAGCTTACAAAAATAACCTCATTATCAGTCAGTAACTGCTACAGTTCCTCTAAGTTTGGAGAGGATATTTCCTAGAGAATGCCTTCAGATCATGTTAGGAGAGAAAGAAGAGCAGATGCATGCCAAGCACAACTACCCTGACTAACAGAGTTGCGGAGAGTTATTTCTGAATTACTACGGTGTGAAAGAAACAGTAGAGTTTTTTCCTAAAGAAAAAAAACCCAGCCCTTTTATTGACTTACTAGAGAATCGTAAGACATCAGGACAAGGGAGGGAAATAAGGAATCTGAAATCACAGTCAGTGATTTTGCCTTAAGTAACAAGCAATTCCAATCAGTTCATGTGGCTGCGGGGAAATAAAAAAGAGGGGCACTTAAGGTGACTATTAATGGGTAAGTTTTATTTTCAGTAAAGCAGCCATCTTCATCTAACACTCAGGCCACTCAAAACTAGGTTTGTTTTCCTAAAGGTAACAGATCGTGTCTGTAAGTATGGAAGGAAAGGAAGCAGGGAAAAGCAAGTAACTAAAACATGCTTTCAAGAGCCAGCTTCCACAATTTCCATGACCACCCCTGGTGAAAGAAAGCACACAGCTTTCTGTTCACACCATCTCCTGAGATCTGCCATGGAGCACATGCTACATGTTAGTGAGAGAGTCACTACAGGTATTAGCGTCCAAGAAATGGGCACTTCAGCATAGGAGCAAAAGAGAATTTTAATAACAAGAGCTAATACTACCACTTATCATCACTTACTTCTGCTAGCTGAGCCTTGTTGAGTCCAGGCCTAGTCTGCAGCTTATAATGTCTCTTGTAACGTCGCAGAGTATTCACTTGGAGCTGGAACAAGTCAACCTGGAAGTGAAACAGAACAGGGGATGAGCACTACCTTTAGCATCTATTAAGCACACATGCAGAATGATTTAAAAATAACTACTTCCTCCTCAACACAACTGCTCCTTGCTCACATTCAGAACCACGTCAGCTTGCCTTACTGACAAATCTAAATCTATTTTATACTTGTTAATGCTAAAAGACAAAAATAGCCACAGGGAAATACAAAATTTTGTTCTGGTTCACATGCTGTCAACAGAATTGCTGGCCAATTTCTACTCTCAATTACACCTCTGCAAGCTCTGAGCAAAAGGAAACCTTTTGTTCCCATAAGGCTTAAAAAGCCCACATATGAAATATCAGTTCAGTAGGCATTGAACAAATGACTTGTGACATAAGACCGAGTACAGAAGATGAAGTGTAATTCAAACAACATATCAACGAGAAGTGCACAGTTTACAGGCAGGTTGCAGACGGAGGCTACAGGAAGACAAAGATCACGTGGGAAATGCCACGTTTCAAAAACAGAGAGAAGTTTTGCATCCTCTCTCTACCCCCCAAAAAAGAAACAAAAAAATGACAAAGACTGACATGCTGCAGAGTTTCACGTTCAGTAATGTGATGAGCATCCCTCAGCTTTAAAACACCACGCAGCCTACATACACTGCAGCATTAACATTCTTTGATGCCAGCTGGGCTTTCACCGGCTGTTCTGGTAACTGATGTGATGTCAGTACTGTAAAGTTTCAGCAGAGAACCAGATGGAACAGAAGCACAAACAGCTAAAACAAAGGGTCGCATATCCTTAAAAGCAAAAACAAATCTCAGTGCTTTTTCCAAACCTCCAAACAGGAGGTGCATGGATTGCTGCCATAATGTCTTAGTTTTCTTCCGAGGAGAAATGCTTTTTGCCAGCACGGGTGGCATATCCAGCAGAGGGCTCTGCTGACATGGTCAGAACTCAGCACCTCCAAGAATATTATATTTGCACAACTTTTTGCAGTGGTAACAGTGCCAGAATCATCAAAATGCAAACACTGCATACAAGAGGGCAGAGAAGAGATGATTCTATCACTTTGTAATGCAGAAAGAAATATGCCTATTTCCTTCAAATAATCAAACGTTACCAATACAGCCTATAACTTGAATGTAATTTTAAGCAGTGCTAGAAGTACTACATACAAAGGTCTGCAGAAGCCTAATAGGTCTGGTTATCACCAGTCATACAGAGATTGACTGGATACTCTACTGTCTTCACAAAGTGATGCATGCAAGGTAACAAAGAACCATATCAGGACCCCAGTCACCACAGTAAATACAATTTTCTTACCTTCAAAAAAAGTATGAAAGGTAATAAAGTTTTCTTACGTAAAAAAGATAAAGTACCTAGCAGCCCCCTGTGGAAATGGTACATACATGAAGCTGTGCAGTTAGATTACTATATCTCTTTTTATAGAAAGCTTTACGTGGTCAGAGAAGTCCTATGGGAATGATGAAGAAAACTAGGATCTCACACATCAGCTAAGTCTTCTTGATAAAAAAAATAAAATCAAAGCAACTTCACAGTAGTTTCAGGGGTGCTGAAAATATCCAAGTGAAATTTCACCACACTCAAAACTGGTAAAGAATCTACAAGCACTTGGTGCCTACTAACCTCCGGGACATCCGTATCATGCTCAGGAGAGTCGCCTCCATCATCACTTGTCTTCCTTTTCCGTTTGTTTCGGACACTTTGTATAAAATTCTTGTGAAAATCACATATATACAGATGTCTCACCTAAAAAGCAGAAGCGGTAGAAAAAGCAATCAAAACAGGCAGTGCTAAAATGGCATTCAACAGCAGTCACTTCGCCAGCAGTATTACAGAATACCTGCTTACTTCCTCATGACGAACATTAACAAATCTCCAATCTTAAAGCCCAGGCATGAAAGATGACTTACACTACGAACACTAAAAACAAGGAAAATGAAGGACTTAAGAGCTCCAGCTGAACCTCTGCAGATAACATATTTCTTTTTTATGGTTGTAATCACATGTCAGAAAAAAAATAGCGGGCTGTCTAGAGGAAATGCATCTGCTTTAGGAATTACTGCCAGGGTGCTACCAAGAAAAACGTTGCTCTGTTGCAGCCTTGTGAACTTTCTGGTTTGAACAGTACATGAGATTGTTAATCTAGACAGAACAGAAGTTGGCTAATTACCTCAATTAAAAGAGGCAAACTAAGAGCAAAAGTATCCCTTTCCTACAGCTTATCTTGCCATGGACCCCATATTCTAACTGAAATGATCTCACTAGAACTAGCATACGTATAAAAAAGGACCAAAGGATCAAAATTATTTGATACCAATAAGATAGGAATACACTCAAGTGATGCACACACTCTGCATTCAAAACCCCTTCATGCAGCACATTTTATGCTTTTCCTTCATTTTGAGTTCATCAATCTGATTTCCTCTTTTTATCTCTAAAACCTTTAATCTGGCAACGAAGACTTCTTTTTTTCTAGAATAAAGTAACTACGCCACTCGACAAATCCGCTGCAGACTGTGATCAGCAGAAACAAGGTTTTCTTCCTCAAACCTCAGAGATTTCAGATTTACTCCCCCCCCCCTTCTGCATTTTGGCTGTGTAAAAGGGACATAACCAACAGAAGAAGCTGCCAAACTGAAGGACTCCGAACTTCACCTTCATTATTTTTCAATGCTTTTAATCTGCGATCAGATAAGAAAAGCAGGCAGAGCAGACTTCCGGCAACAGTCTCACTTCTGAGAAATGCCCTCTGCAGTCCCCACTGCTGCTCTGCTCTACGTATTCTCTGTCCAGCAAGCCCGTTTCTATCTTGAGCTGACAGCTGTCACTTCATGGCACAAAGCGGCCAGCAGCAAACCGAGCTGCTCAGTGCCAACCAGCCAACACATGTGCAAGCGCTCTATTTCAAAGGCACCTCACATTCTGAGTTTGATCCAACGGTTTATTTTTAAGTAATCTGCTTCGCTATCGCACTCATTGAATCATAGGATGGCATAGGTTGGAAGAGACCTTAAGGCACATCTAATTCCCACCCGCTGGCAGGGCTGCCACCCACTAGGTCAGGCTGCCCATTCATTCTCCTTAATTAATAAAGTCATTTACACTTGAGATAACAATCCATACTGCTTATTTCACCTAGTAGCAAGAGCGTGTTCCAGCACGAAACGGGGATTAAAACAGCAGGACAGCCTCCAAAGCAGAGAGCGGCCCGTCTGCCCGCCCCAAACAACACCCGCCGCGCTCCGCCTGGCGCTCCCCTCTGCACCACGTCTCTCAGTGCCACCAGCAACCGCTGCAGCGTTACTCTAGGGCATTCCGTGCCCTACTGCCAAGCGCTGGAGGCGGGCGAGCGCGGTGCAGAGGCGGCGGGCGCAGCGAGCCCAGTTCCGCGCTTCGCCCCCCACCCCGCAGCGCCCGGCGAACTCCAGGGCAGGCGGAAGGCTCAGCCTCCGGAGGCCGCGACTCACGCTTTTGTCGATGTCCAGCTTCAGCTTCTTCTGCGAGATGCTCTTCTGGATCCTCTTGCTGAAGGACGCGTTGCCCGCGGGCCGCACGCAGCGGTCGCCGTCGTCGATGAGGCAGCAGCTCTGGCCGTAAAAGGGGGCGGCGGGCGGCCCGTCCCGGCTGTCCTCCTCGGTGCTGAACCCATTCATCGCCCACCCGCCCGCCCCT
>NC_034420.1:11617077-11705259 GCF_002078875.1 Numida meleagris
CGGCCTCCCCTCAGCGCCGGGCCCGCGTCCCTTCACGGCCGCGCACGGAGAGAGGCCTGACGGAACCCGGCGGTTCCCCAGGCCGGCTCCTGCTTCACAGCGGCGGCGAGAGCCCGCCTAAGCCCCTGGGCACTGGGCTAATTAAACACCGCCAAAAAAAAAAAACAACGCAAATTTGGGGCTGAATGTGCATTGCTGCCCTCGTGAATAACTCCTTCAGACACACTCCGGGCACCACCCGAACCTGAGGATCCCGAGGAAACAATATTAAATACACACGATTTCTAATTACACAGCAGAGAGAGGGAGAAGATTGAGCTTGGAAGCGTGCTCCCAAAGCAAGCTGACTGGAAACATGCATAAAGAAATAAATCCTGGTGAACTGTGGAGAAAAGATGTCACTTTGGGAAGCGCTGTCACCTGCAGGACAGCAGACAGCAAATATTATTGCCAGAGGTGCACGGGAAGCTGGAAGTGGAAAATACCTCCCTGAAGAGAAGACTGCTTGTACAAATAGAAAAACAGTGTGCTATAGGATAAAGTATTTCTGCAAAGTCTGAACTCATACATGTGGAGAAATGCACTTTAGTGCAGGATGAGCCATGCTGAACTTGCCCACGTGAAATACCCCAAAGGCACAGACAGCAACACTGACGCTATTGGACTCTCCTTCCTCCAAGACAGTCAAAAAGAACTAAAATACACAAGTTCCAGGCAGCCCTTGCATCATCACCAGGCATGTCACAGAATAAATCTTGAGGGCAGGGCTCAGTCTTAGTACACTTCCTCAACAGCTCTGTCTCTTGTCTTAGTTTTTATTGCTGGTGTAGTCAGACAATGAGTAATTTGTCCCTATAGCCATGGGAGAACCACAGTGCACTCTCTTGGGGACAGCACACCCAGACACCATCCACTCCAAGGGGAGGGGGTGGAAACAGCTTCACCTGCAGCCCAACAAGGGGACAGTGAAGTATAAAGGAACTTAGAGCAGCAAGAAGACCCTGCTGATAAAAGCTCCCATCCTGATTGCTTGGGAGCAGCCTGCCTGAAGCAGTACACTCCTAGTACACGGAGCCAGGGAAATGGGAAGCGCAGAGGGGTGATGGTACTTCTGTGGTCTTAGAGATCCTGATAGCAAGCTACTTTTATCTTAATGATACCAATAAAACTCAAACGTCAGGCAGGACAGCCTAGACATCCAAGAAGCTCACAGCATAGACTGCAGGGACAGAAGATGAGAGCAGCAAGCAATTAGATAAAAGAGAACTTAATGATAACAACCAGGGCTTCCTCCTGTCCAGGCAACAAGGAGATGCTGCAGGTGCTCCTTGAATGGCTCCGTGTGAAGTTGGAGGAAGAGGCACAGGTTGGTACTTACCATCCCATTGCATTTCACTTCTGACTGCAAACTCTGATCCCATGCAAATGAAACCATTTTCTTTTCAAGTTGTTTTGCAACATCTATTAAAGGGGGAATAAAAAATGCTTCTCTTGTCGCTGTCTGCTATTTCAGTGCGAGCTACTTCCAGCTCAGGGTAATACAATGACACATCTTTTCAGTCTTTCAGAAAAAAAGTACGAGGAGGTCTTCATGTAATTGCAGTCTATTTCAGCATATTTATCCTCATGGGAACTTGAAGATTTCACAGTCTGCTAGACCAGAACTAGCTTGCTGTAAAATAAACTGCATCACAGAGCCATTCTTTATTAGGTATCTATCACTAACCTGATCTAATAATTCTTTGTGGGAACTGCAATGAAGTGAGAAACAATGTTTCATACACCCATCAGCACCGAGGCAGCTTTAGTGCCTTTGAAGCAGCGATGGCCTGCTCATCCGAGTCAGCCTCTAATGAAATTAAGGAAACCTGCACAGGCCCTTAAATCTTAGCTGGAACAGCACTACCTTCTAAAGATAGGCCTGCAGTGTAGCTGTCATCTGGAAGTTGCTGTTTTAATGGCATCATTCACGGTTCTTGAGACAGAAATACTGCTCTCCAAACAGTATGTGCTGCAAACGCTGACCTGAGATGGCCTTTTTTTCACCTCCAGTCAGAAATCAGATTATTTCCATTTTCTCTGTGTTGGAGGCTCATGGAAACACAGCACTAGTGGTGCCCCAGATCCCCACTCTCATCACCATTTCTGTGATGGCAGATACTGAGTTGAAGGTGACACTGCTATGGTGCTTAAACTCCCACAGCTATAGGTGTGTACTCTCCATAGAAATGCTTCCATGGCCAAGAATCGCAGCTTAATCTTCCCCTAGGAGTCTGCCTTGCAGTTGTCCGCTGTTCCCAAAGGAAGGGCCATCCCATACCTTCACACCTGCATTTCCACACAATATTGCTGTCCCCTCTCATTTTATTTCACTATTTTTTCAGTTTTACCCCCATGAAGACATATAAAAATGAGCATTGGGAAGGCCACGGATGAAATGAAGTGGTGATATCTTCGGATGTTTCCCAGTGGGGCTGGAGGAGAGCACTGTGTCGTGTGGCAGGAATCCTATGGTACAGAAACATCAGACCAGGTACTGAAGCTACACAGAAGTAGAGAGAAGGGATATTAATCACCAGAGCAAAACAGTCAGGGACAGTCATTTCTGCATACACAGTTTCAGAAAACACATTAAAAATTTATTTTAAATATATTATAAAAGGAAGTCCATTCAACTTTAAAAACACTAGGCATTCTATCAATGATTCCCAGTTTATGAAAGCTACTACATTAAAGTGCTACAAGTCCTTTACCACCCCCAAATATTAGGCTGTTGGTCCTAATATGCACAGAAATAAATATACACTGATTCAAGAGGCACCATCCAGTTTTACAGATAAAATGCATGCAGTACAAGGTATAGACAAACTTAGATCTTATCACCGGGATTCTGAAGAATGTATTTTAAAACCAATTCTCTTCACCACCCTACAGGCTAAAGCTATTTGTTGCTTTTGTCACAAGGGTAAACATTTTCATCTTTTAGCTTGATGGGGTCTTCTTTTTTTTAGCTTGAACTTCTCTTGTGGTTGAAGGTCTCATTTGCTTGCTCTCTAATTGGGATTAAATCTTCTTTCCAAGAGCTGAACTAGTAGCTTTGAGACTGCACAGGTCCAGTGTCTTTAAATAAGACTGCTGGAATCACTAAAGTCCTTTGGGTAATACAGAGGTATCAAGAAAGCTCAAACGCAGTCAGCGTACTCAACTAGCAGAGGCAGAGTTAAAGAAAAAATAGCCATAGGGTTTTAATGAGGATTTCTGTAATAGATCATTGCCTAGTTTCACACGCAGATCTCTAAGTTAAAGTGTGACACTACAAAGGAGCTATCAGAGTAGAGGGTGAGTTTTTCAGTTACACTTTAAATTTATTCACTTTATAAGTCAATCTGATTGGTTAGTGAAGAATTTGAAATGAACTGACAACTGAGTGTTGAATGCTGGTAGAAATTTCAGATCTCAGCTTTCCCATTTTCCACCCACTGCACCCAAAACAGGCGAAGACTCAAAGATTGTTTGAAAAATGCTAACTCAACACTTACTAAGGTAGAAAAACAAAGCATTTAAAACTAAATCTTACACAGGTTAGGAAATTCCAGCACACAGACTCACCTTGCTTAGGATCAAGCAATAGTTTTGATGCACTGAGAAATGGAGCAGGACCTAGTGCTCCTGACTCCCAGTCCAGCCCCCCTTTTACCATGCATATCCCTGTGAAAGGCCTTTCAAACCTGCCTCTGCAGACCCTGGCAGTAACCTAAAGCTATTCATCATTTTGACAATAGTTTGCTAACTATTTAAGAAGCTTGTCATGCTAAATAACTGTTAAAACAAACCTACCTGCTGCTTCACAGGTAAGGACCACTTAGGCACTATCAGGCTCCTTTGTCACAAGTGGTTAGAAACACAGTAGGTGAGTAGGAACCTGAAGCACAGCAGCTGGGAACGGATAGCACACTTGGATCCCCTGCTAGCAAAGCCAGACTGTTTCAGACAATTTTACCAGCACTCTTCTGACTGAAAGAAAACATTACAGGCTGACTGCTAGAGGCTGTCTGTTCTCTCCAGTCAAAACTATTCAAGTGTCTGTTCATATCTTGAAAGAATTTAAAATAAAGGCTTCTCCCTTTTTATCCAGCAGTTATGCAATTGCCCAATATGACTTTTAAGAGATCTCCCTCATCTCCCCCCAGTGATGCAACCCAGTAGAGCTACTATAATGATCCTACTACAAGAACAATATGTTCTTGCAATACTGGTTGCTGGTGGTGCCTGTTCAGTACATCAGCAGGGAGGAGGAAAGTTTGCTACCTGGAACTTTCCAGTAAAGGAAAGCAAAGTCCTGTGCATAGATGTTACAGTAAAACAGACCAGGAAGAAAGTTAAGGGAAGAAATTGCTTTCTTGCTACTTCTGTATTAGATTCAAACTTATCCTTTAAAGGTTTCTCAGTGATTGAAAGTTATCAACTTCCTGTAAGACACTTCTGCTACAGAAATGATATGCCCTTGGGACAATTTGTGATTTCTGATTTGGATTCTTAGAACATGAAATGCAAGACCTCGCATGCCAGTGAAACTCATTGGACTTCACCATGAACACCCAACAGCTAACCAAGAAAACCTCTGGTCTAGCTTTATTCATTAGTGACAACATCCACCCTACCCACCCCCAAGTCATTAATTACATCAATTTAACAGAGGAAACCCAGGAGCTTCTGAATTACTGTCATCCACACAAATTTTGCACTTAAACATTAAAAAAAAAAGCACACACACACAAATTCTGCATGAGTTGAGCTTTCTCATACATCCTCATCCTCCCAGCCCCTTCCCCTCTTCTCTCTTGTCCAGCAAGGCACTAGGAAATGGTTCAAGTTTAAGCATCTGCTGTACATTTACATTTAAAAAGGCACATCTTTATTTTAATGATGCTGTATTCCCCTTTCAGTAAGGCTCACTCTTTCTTCTACTACAGTGTGAAAAACAAAGTTATATGCCCAGGCATGAAAAAGGACACCTTGCATACATAAGGTCCTCAAACATATTAATCTGTAGGCCTTGGAGATCAGCACCTGTATAAAACAAGAGCTTCAAGAGCAAATCAAAGTATAATTATGCGTCATAACACACATCTAAGGATCTCACTCTTGTCTGGGATTCTGATATTTAAAGGCAGCAGAATTTATGCAGCCACAGAGTGAGGGTTTGATTGAATGTTTTAGGGGAAAAAATGAAAAACATTTTGCATTGGATAATCACTGGTATTTAATCTCCAGTCTTGGCTTGCATGCAGATATGAAGATTTGCTTATGTATTCATGCTTCAGCAATTCTGCTTACAAATAACCAGAAGTAATTGGAATAATCAACCAGTTTGCCCAGCAAAGGCCCAATTAAAGATGTAGATGGTGAAATACAGCTTCCATTTCTCAATCAGTGGATGGTTGGCTATATTAAGTCTTATTAGTCAGCAAAGCCTCTAGAGTATTGAAACTTATAACTGATGTAAATAAATTAATAGCTCAAAGCCCAGTGAGCCAGTGAGAAATGTACAGAATTTGTGGGGCACTTACAAGTTCACAACCCCAAAACTTTTTAGAAAACAAATGAGATCAACAATGTTGAGAAGCACCCAGTGGGACCAGTCACCCTAAAGCTCCGGTTTCCACATGCTGTAATTGGTTGTTGAACACAAAATGCCTCAACATCCCCATGTCTTTTGATACATACTGCTACGATCTGTCCTTTCTCACCCAATTAAGATCACTCTGTGGTAAAAGACCTGCTCATTACTGTAGTTCTTTCTGAAGCAAGCGTCCAGTAAGGCAAGCAGCTAGGACTCCAAAGCTCTCTTCACAAGGTGAGCCCAAGTACAAAGCAAGCCATGCATTTTAGAAACAGAAACAAATCCTCTTGTTAGAAAACAAAAACACACAAAGCTGCAAGCAGAATGCCCTACGGTCCATGTATATCACTTGCTGATTGTGTCGCAGTTATTAAAAAAATGAAAATTGCACTGATCATGGACAAACAGCTTCTTGTTCCACAGGTATTAAAACATTCATAACGACATTTATTCAGGCCGTCTAGTGATCCACAGTCAGCACTACTAGACTAACGAGAGCATTAATAACTTAAGGAAAGCAAGTCAGACACAAAGCACTGGAAAGCAGTGCTCTCTCCCATAGAAATGGAAAGAGATTCTAATGTCAGACATATTGTAGTCACTAAGAACATGTGATGGCAACTCTGAATGACACTGATCTCACTCCCATAGCAATAGCGCTGCAGAACTGTCACAAGGAAGTCTAGATCTTCTTTCCTTTCTTCACTCCCAGAACATTAGACACTAATTCATTTGGCAACCCCAGTCCCAGCTGCAGTGCAGTGCCCATTTTCCCCTACTCTGTGACTGCCTGTACCAGGTGAATTCATAGAACAGGTCAGATACAGCCTCAGTTGTGAGGATACAAGAGGTGGAAACGATTTTGAACCTCATAGTTAACATGTCAGATGTGAGAGCTAGGGAGGTGGCTACTTCTGTCCTAGTCTGCTCCCAGTTTACAGACACAGCTCTATATGGCCTCAAATATATCTGAAACACAGCTAATGATCCCACAGTTGTCAACAGGAGAAAAGGCTTCTTCTGGAGCTCTGCAAAGGTGGGAGCCATCTCCTTCACTTAACAGAAGAGAAAGAGATGCCAGAGCAGAGCTCTCCTTGCCCAACAAGGAGGTCACGACGTCCATTTACCGTGTTTCTCAGGTGTCACAAAGTGGTGCACAGCACCTATCCTGAATACTTGCAGACTTCCACTCTCGCACAGCTGGTTGCACGCTACCTCCTCCTTCAACATTACTAACTGCACAGCTGGACAAACTGTGGAACTGAATGATTACTGGAAAAGGGCTGATTTTATTCATTTAGGCAGCATCTTTGCAAAAGGCAAAGTGTATCGTCATTCACATTTTCACATTTTTTAACCAGGAGATGTGACCGCTGCCTTCAGAATAAGATAGTTGATTTATTGTTTTTGCAACAACTTCATTTTAAACCAGCGTGGTTTTTTTTTTTTTTTTTTGTAAACACTCATTTCAGACTTCATACTAATGGTTCTTAATTCATTCTCCAGTGTCAGCACTTTTTTCCAGCTTCAGGGATGAGACAGTTCTGGTTCTGTGTCTGGTAGATCCTGTAGCCAGGCTAGAAGGGTAGTACCTTGCACTGCTAACTGACTACACAAGGAACAGGTATCAGCTAAACTGGCCCCTTGATCCCACATCTCTGCTTAAGCAGCAGGTTTCCAGTCACTGGAAACTGTACAGTTCAGCGGATATTGGGAAAGGAAGGGAGAGCACATTCCCACAATCCTGGAACACCACTGACAACAGGACTCATGATTAGAATAAACTACAAATGGATAAAAACCAATGGCTAATCCCAGCCCTGACTTAATTATTCTGAATTAATCTGCTCACACCAATTGTGAGTTAATCTCTAAAGGAAAAAAGCAAGTTGCCTTCACATTTAACTCTAAGAAACCCTAGAGGTGACCATGATAAAACGACGCTGAACAAAAGGTGAGTTTGATATCCAAAAATCCTAACTTGTAAGAACTGTGCTCACTTAAAAAACTCTCTGCTGATCTTTCACCTTGAGGATTCAACAGCGAGTGACAAACTGACTGCAAAACGAATGGACCAGAAACG
This sequence comes from Numida meleagris, assembly GCF_002078875.1. Classification (NCBI taxonomy): domain Eukaryota; kingdom Metazoa; phylum Chordata; class Aves; order Galliformes; family Numididae; genus Numida; species Numida meleagris. Next base: position 11,624,784 of record NC_034420.1, read on the forward strand.
CAGACTCCTCATTGCCAATAACTACAGCAATAACCCCAACACTTGGCTGCACTTCCTCTAGAGCTCTTTCCTTTATCAGAGCTATCATTTGGAAAGTAATAACAGTCAATCTGTTTGAAATATATTTTGGTTTCAGGAAAAAAAAAATATTCATTTCATTTTACATTTTGATGGCCTATTTCTTTTTTATGTCTGTGACATCAGAGAATTAAATTTTGCGTTCAAGATTTTACTTAGATGGACTTTGGAAGATAAAGCACATATTTGGGAATGCTTCAGCAGGTGGTATAGCAGCTACATAAAGTACTGTATTTCGAGGTCCTAGAGAATAAAATCATTTAACACCAGACCCACATGGGAAATAGAGCAATTTAAAAAAAAAATGTAGTTTAAATCACATTCAGACTCCTCTAAAAACAGAGTTTTTGTTCTCATCTCAGCACAGAAGTGGCTCTGGCAAAGCCTTTAGAACTCCACCATTGCCAGAAGAGAAGGATGCAGCATCTTCACAATAAAGACTGGCCTGCTAGTTTACCTTCTCCTGAGATTCTCCCTTTTACCTTCATTAACTGTTAAAAAAAAGTATTCTTAAAAAAATTTTTTGTAACCCTCCCCAGTAAAAACTATAATTGTAAAATATATATAATATATATATATATTCTCAGTCTTTTAAAGATCAAGATTTCTGTTAAATTTTTCCAAGACAGTTGAGTTTGTGTGTTCAAATATCCACTGCTGCGTTGGAGATGAAGGATTGCAGCTGTTCATAAAGATCTTTCGGTCACTCTCACTGCAGTCCATACAGCTGCTGCTTACCGGATGGTAAAGGGTCTTGTCCTGGAGAAGATACATTTCGTAAGGTTGCTAAGCAGAGAAGCAGAGCTATTTTAAAACCAACAGAAATGAGTCTTAAAATCCAAGGCAAGACACTTGGTCACTGAGTGTATCCAAAGAAGTTGTTTGGCAAGTATCACCTCAATTCCCACCCCTTGCAACGGTATTGAGCCCAGTCCTAACAACTGTACCGGGAAGCTCAGAACCTATTTCTGAAGGCAGGTTCTGCAGTCTCCAGGCTCACATCCAGTTGCAGTCACTCCGCAGCACTGTGCATAAGGACTGCAAGGACTCGGACATGGCATTTAATCAAGAACTTACTTACCTGTTTGAAACAAAAGCATTGCTTAGTAGGAGGATGAATAAATCCTTATCTACTTTTGGCATGACCTTCTAGTGTTTAGAACAAACCAATAAGCACAGCACACCTCTTTGCAAACAGGTTTTGCAAGGGCGTTACATAATCTCACTTCCAGCAGTTGACAGGACTGCAAGGACAACGTCCTTTTGCTTAGCAAGCCCTGGAGAACTGCTTACCATTTCTAACCAGTGAAGAAGGGCAGCAACCTCTTTCTAATCAAGGGTAATTAGTGGCACAATGACAACAGATGAAAAGACAACTAAGACACGGGTGGTGGCATTTTAAAGAGACTTAGGTGACTACAGGCAACTTGACACCTTATACATGCACGCACGCACACACACACACACACTCACTTTTCGGTATCTCCAGAGCTGGTTCCCCTTCATTCCATGACAGTCATAGAGGGTCACAGGGCTGCTGTGGGAAATGGCATCAAAACAAAACTTCTTGGTGTGCTGAGGATCCCCAGGACGGATGTCTTCTCTCCAGCTAAAAGTGAACACCTGCAAGGACAAACAGGACCCTCAGGATGGTACTGGACACAGTGACCTCACCAGCAGAATGACATTCCCTTCTTTGCCCACAGGGTGGGGATTGCTTCAGGAAAGGACAAAACTATCCTAGAAAAAACTGCTTCCACCTCTGGGGATAGGGACTGCTGATGAGGGGAGTCTATAACAGCTACCACGTGGACTGCCACACAGCATGCTAAATGAGACTGTGCTGCTGCAAATTGCCATGCTAGTTAGCTTGGGTACTAATGGCAGACTTGAATGTCTCTGCATTGCAGAAAAACATCGTGGATTAAGTGAGCAGCTGACCAATTACAGCACTTCAATGCTAGCAAAAACAGGGGAGAGCTACAGAAGCTCTGAGTTAACACTGGCAGTAAATATCCAAGTTTATGCACACAGCCTGCAGTCACCTTGAGAATAGTTTGCTCCATGCCTTATGACACAAGAAAACAGGAGGTTTACAGCTCCCCACCCCACTCCATTGAACTGTCAAAAGGGTGAACACCGGGGCAATGTTTCCTGGTGCTCTCTATTGGCTTTGCAACGATCTGTCAGCCTTCCCAGACCTCTTCGTTGGGGTGAAGTAAAAGGAGGGCTATACCATAGGAAAGAAAAAGTGTTTTATCTCTAGTAACTAGGCATAACCTATCAACGCCTAGCCAAATCATAGCTTTAAAGAAAGCTGCTGGATGCCAGCATATCCTTTCTACGTGCTGCTGCAGGGATATGGGCCAGCACACATCCCTTGTGATCCCCGATAGGAAGGGGCTGTTTTGGGGCTCCTTTCAGAGCCAGGTAGGGGAACAGCCTTTTCCTCAGAGGGATCTCATGGAGCACTAAGATAAACCATTAATGAGCAGAGTGCTACTGTTTGGTGCAGTGTGGCCGAAAACTTCTGCACAAAGCAGCTTTGTTTCCATCTCCCTTTAAACCTCTCTAGTGAGAGAAATTACCATAATCATTGAGGTTCAAGGCTACACAAAAGTCCCAAACACATTCTCCTTCTAAACATAAGCCAACACTAATTGTTGAAGATCCTCCTGACACAACAGAGGCTTCGTTTTGGACTGTGTCTGAGTAAATTGGTTTCCAGTTTTCATGCATCAGAATTGATAGGCAGCAACCCTTTATCTCCAACTGAAGCCATTGCCCTGAAGAGTTAGGTATGGCTCAGTAATAAAGGCATTGTTTTCTTGATCTTTTCTCAGCCCAGTTGCTACAGTTTAGACAAACTAATATTTCCCTCCTTTCTCTTACAATAAAGCTGTCGTTTCTGGCACTTTATATGTTGAGAGGGTGAATCTATAGCCTGGACGGTTTCATCTCTCTCCAGCAGTGGTTGGTGTTTATAATGCATTTGCCTCCTGTCAGAAGGATGATAGTAAGCGGTTATTGAATGCTTCTGCAGGCTCATTAATATGCATGATGCTCCTCTATCACTTCTTTCAGCACAGCCTTTGAAGTTAATATTCACTTTGTTACATATTACAGCTGCCTTGTTACTGGTTTCTTTTATTATTTTGGCATATTTTTTTCTTGTGCTTTCTTTTGTTCACCCTGAGAACTTCAAAGCAGAGGTAAAAACTCTGCATGAAGGCTGCCAGACTGCAGACCCTGCTGCAAGCACGTCACATCCTGCTGCCAAGCCCATCAAATGCAGCGTGCATGTGAGCCTTGGGGTGCACAGCACTCTCCCTTCACCTGACAGTTCTACAGCAGCCTTACTTCGCATTTACCTGTTTTTGCGACTCCTCCCCCCCAAGATTTATTTAGGAGCGGATGAGTGATCAGGGGGACCATTACCTGCACGTTGTTCCATGCTGCCTCTCCTCTGTCCTTCACACAGCTTTCCAGCCTCAGCGGGGATCCCAGAGATCCATGTTTAGTGTCCACACACAGCCCAGTTCCTACGTTGCGTATCTGAAATATTAACTTAGTGCTCAAATCTCCTCTTATCAAACGACAGCCAACAGGAAAGAAGGCTTAAACTGCTTCAAATAACGGCAGCATTCGTATGAATAAAGTTTTAAGATTTCTCACTTAACTACATATCTGAGCTGTCAGGCAATGGCTAAAAGAAAGCACAAACCCCACATGGGGCCCATCGGGAGCCAGCTGTAAAATAACCTGCAGGACACAGCAAACACCATCAGCTACAGAACTGCAGAGCCCACTGTGTTGTTTTGTGTAACAATTCAGTACCTCACCGCTGGAGTGACTCTTTCAAAAACAAAGATGTGTTTCCTGGCTTTCAGATGGGGAAATGAAGGTGCTGAGAGAGCTCAGAGCAGTTGTACAGCCCTTTGGAAATATAAGATTCCTACTATTGCTCAGCTGCCTCCTCTTTCCAGCTCATCCCATTGGCATGTTCTGCCTTCGTCTAAATACGCAGCATGCAGACCAAGCCAGGCCCCTTTTTTGTTTTGTTTGTATTTGTGCACTAATAAAAGCTGCTGTTTAACTGCTTTCATCGATCAAACCAACATAACAGTGTGGGAATTCTGGTCTTTGAAACATCTCAAGCAGGATCTTTAAATTCTTGCTTGTCACTTACAACAAACCGGTACTGCAGCACAGGGCTAAGGCAACTTCAGTGTCCTAAATCGAGCGTGTTTACCCACTGCACATTTCAGAGCACAAACTTGCCTCTCCCCAGGCAGCTGCAGGAGGCTCCACTGGTGGGTAAAACTTGGGCAAGTCCCACGCAACCTCACTCATGAACCACTTGAAGCTCTTGCAGTTGAGGTTGTTGCGCAGTTCCTTCTGAGCTGCGACATCCCCTGCAGAAAGATGCCGGTACTCTGGTCTGCGCTGGTAGATGTACTCTGCGTACTCGTCCATCCACACCTCAGCCACCCGCTTCAGATTCTGCGTGGGTAATCGCCATGTGTGAAAATGAAGGGGAAAAACACATGAGAACTCTCTGCACAAACTACTGACATTAGCATTCAGCACAGCTCTCCTGTTTTAGCTCAGAAAGGATTTTCATTCACATCCACTCTCTCTCTCCGGCTTTAGGACAAAGATTATTTTTATTATTCTCTAGTTCCAAGGGATTTTTAGAAAGATATTTTCAGCTGAGGTCAAAAAAGAATCCTGGCACTTAGCCATTATATCTAGTTCCTTGTGGCTTAGAAAAACAACATTAATCAAAAGTTGTTTTTTTATTTTTTTCCGAAAAAGAAGCAAGTCAGAGAATGATGCTGGTAAATTCCACTGGCCATTCAAAGGTCCCCGACAAAATGTTCTTTCTTAAATCTTCCCTGTTACATTTTATATTCACCTAAGAACTGGATTTGCACTGCTCCCTAACAGAAAGCTTCAGTTCACAATATTCTTTCTTACCACTATTTTTTGATTTCATGGCGTAAAAAAAACGTTCAATAAGAGAAACTCCAGGATACAGTAGGAATATGCATCTTTGAGGTGACCCTTAAGAACAGAAGCAAGTGGTTTATTTCCTGGCAGTGGTATGTTTCACATTGCTCTTCACAACAACCCCATAGAAATAAAATGAAACCAACAGAAACCAAAAAACACAACACAGACTCGAGCCTTTCGAATCAATGACACCTCCAGTTTTGCACTGGCTCTGCAGCGAGCTCTGCATCTCTTATTTTGGGAGGAAGACAAATGCCAAAATCATCCATCACTTTAATGCTAAAACAGTGTCTGAACCCCCTGTGTAATTTCAACACAGCAACAAACGTGACCCTCTCGAGATGCCCACCCTACTGCTTCTCAGAAGGCACTCAGTCAACTGTTGGACCTTGGACTGTTCTCTGGCAACATGAGGTGTGCTCCTGGTGCCGCACGGCAACGTGCCGCGTGCAGCCATGACTGCAGTGACCCCACAGCACTGCCCAGTTTGCCTGAGGGCAGTCAGTCCTGCAGTGGTCAGACGCTGCCAAAAAAATCTAGGTTGTTAAGATGGAGCAGTGCTCCCCTGCCCCAAGTGCAGCCTACACAAAGCAAAAACAGGTGTTCGTCTCAAGATGACTTAAATAAGTCATAAGACATAGCCTTCCCTGCACCTGTCCACCACTGCCTTCCAACGCTGTGAGCATATACGAGTCAAATGCTGAATCAAAAGAAATACAGCTCCTTCCTGAAGGGAAGAGGAGAGTGCTCTGTTCCTCTGACAGGTCATTTCTGGGCTGAGCAATACATCCAAATCTCTAACTAGGGCGATGCTATTAAACTGAGAAACATTGCAACACTTTGCAAGCCCTAAGACTGCAGAGCAGCAGGGCATTTTTTTTTTGTGGTTTGTAGCTTTGCAGCCTTCCTGCTCCTATGATTTTTTTCTCCCACCAGAGGGCAATGCAATTCCTTCTCAATTTGAGAAATTAATTGGACAAAACCAGTGCACAACAAGCAAAGGCTCATTCCTCTTTGGGCTACACTAGATTAAGAAATAAGATGCCACAGAACTTTGCACTGTGGAGAATTACAGCTTGCTCATTTAATGGTTTGTGATGCTTGAAACGGAGAGGTCTTTCAATCACCAAAACACAATCAGCACTCTGAAGCGTGCTGCTCTTTGAGAACACAACTAAAATGACTGAAGTATTATACAAATAAAAATGCTATCTTGTTTGTTAAATTGGTGATTCCATACCCTGTGCCTGACTGCAAAGCTCCCTCTCACCATCTAGCAATGGATGGTATTTTAAGCATGGCAGCTGTCTGCACATGAGTCTGCAGCTCCTTTAGACTCTCATCCCTTTTTGCTAGATGTCCACTTCCACAAAAACTGCCCAGTCTGACCCCTAACAAACAAGTACAGTTTGAGTATTACAAGCCTAAATTTGCCTCAACAAATGTGGCATGGTCACACTGTGGTCAGACATCCTTCAAAGCTTAAGAGGTAAAGAAAACAGAAGAACTTTGCTTTACAAAACCTTCCAAGAAGTGTGTGTCTGATCACGCGCAGGATGAGGGGAACATCATTGCCACTTACTCTTGCCAGGCTGACTCCTGTAGGGACCTTGTAAGGAACATATTTTCTGTAGATATGACCAACTCTAGAACAAGGGATGTCCTCCATACGACCTCCACACATCCATACCTGTGACACAGCAGAGATACAGATTCACTCTTGGTTATGTGGAGGGAAAAAAAAGACTTCAAGTTATGAAGAAACTTAACACAGAATTTTAACATTATTATTATTATTACAGTACATTCTTTGAAACACCCTCCCTCTTTGCTTTAGTCTCAAATCCTTTAACTACCTGCTTAGAGCCATGCAAGCCTTGATTTAGTGCAAGTACTATCAAGCCCAATGTCTGATAAACAGTTTAATTTTGCATTCCTTAGAGAGAAGAACAGAAAAAAAAGTCCAAGCACACAGCACACTTTAAATTGCTATAACAGCAATAGTAGCCACAATAGTTAAACTGGACTGCCATATATGATCCTAGGGGTAGGCTGCGTAGAAAGGAAGCATCTCTATAGTACGGGTCCTGTCATATTCAAAACGCTCTAGGGAACACATGAGCCTGCTTAGGTTATAGAGAGCAGAAAGAACTGCTGCTTTTCACTGTGGTTATCACTGCAAAGTCTGAGATATCACTTACATGGTTTTACTGCTGACAGGCAATCACTGGTTTTGCAGCCTTACAATTAAGCAGAAATTTCTTCCTGGTGAAAACATAATTAACCTTAAAAAAGATCTCAGAAAGCTGATGAAACACACTGCTACTTAAAGATGATTACGCTGATGCTTGACTCGTGTCTACCTTATGCCCAAAAGTTTCCTTCCCCATCTGGAAAGACCTCACTCTGTGCCAACAGTCTGCAACAACTTTCTGTTATTCCTCACTTATAGCATGGATGGAGTTATTTTGTCCAAGCAACTGAAACCAAAGGATGTTTTCTGCAACTGCTAATCTACTTTGTTAGGTTTAAGAAATATATTCCTACGTGCTTCCCAGAGATACGTAATCAATAGCGAAAGTATCCTTCGCTCTGCAAGACAAATGATTTTCTGAATTCCTGAAGCATGACATTGCCGTGCCCTTCGCTTTGTCCCTAGATCTTATGTTAATACCCCCAGGGCAGCAGTATTAAAGGCAGCCTGCTGGTGCTGCAAGCTGATGCAGAGCTCTTGATCTCTCCATTCACTGTGGCTAATTTGAGCCACCGCAGTTCACTGTACAATGAGCTTAGTCAACAGCTTCACACATAGCAGGCAATTCCATTAATATTCTATGGTGACAATATTAAATACTTAGCTTGGAAGAGAAATATTTGGCCAAGGCTGCTGCATAATTATTAACTCTGACACTAAAGTCCTCTGGTGTTTCAGCTCTGTCTACTGGCCCTAATAATTACAGTCATTTGCTGACTGCGTATAACTTAATGGAGGTTGGTTGCTCTCCGTTACTGGAATATTTTTCACAGGCAACTTCTAAAGTTCAAGGTACTTAATTACATGCCATTACAGTGAAAGAGAGACAAGAAGTTGACAAACACTCCTTCTACCGAATTTCATTCCTTTTGTCTCTGCTGTGTCTTGAGAGTCTGGTAAAGGAGAGAGGAAGATGAAAAAGAAACTTGCACTCAGCTTCTGTGAAGTTTATAGTGGAATCAGAAATGCTTCCCATTCCACAGCTGCTGTGCTTTTTATTACAAAGGGCCACAACGCAATTTCTTCTGCTAGGAAATTAACAGATTGAGAAAACAAGAATTTGGAGATGTTTTGTGCTTCTACAACAGAAATGGTTTGTACAAAGCTGTAAGAGCTGCAGCAGATCTGTCCAGAACCTAGGAACTATTAAGACTTTAGGAACAGCTGAAGAAGCCTAGAACTTAGCAGCATAAGCAGAAACATTCCCTAACAACCTGTATTTTTACACTGTACACTGTGCCCAGCATCAAGAAAGTCCTATTGGTTCAAAAGTAGCTGCATTTTAGTGTAATGCATGCCTGAATGAAAATACCAGCTTGTTGTCCTTGCTGCCAGCCCAAACGATTCCCTATCTGCCCTTGACCACTAAGGAATGGCTTTCAGTTGGGCCATCATGAATACACATCTCCTCTGAAAACACAACCGCCCTAAGTAACAGGAGAAAGCGATTTCTGCAGTCAGTGTGCAGCTAGAGAGAAGAGCTCTATCCTTGCACTGCAGGTCTTGTGGTGCAACGCAGACGGCACTTACCCATTGTGCAGTGCACCAGAGATGAAGGGGTTATGGGAAGCTGGGCAGAATGGTGAGACATTGGGCCAGGAGCTCCTCACTGACTCTCCTTAGGACACTATGTAAACACATGCAACGATATGATAAGAAAAGCTACTGAACAAGTGAAGTCTAAGATCTACAGCTGTTTTTCTAATCATGCTTTAAAATATTTACTCCCCGGTGATGCTGCACCAATGCTGCATGGAGCCAATGGCAAGCTTCCCAATTCCTGCCAGCAGACCTCAGCGACCCTTCCAATGTACTTTGCCAGCTCAGTGCTTTACTATTGTCTCGTGCTGCAAGTGACAGCACACTTGTGGTACAAATCTAATTTTAAAAGCATAGTCTCCATTCATTCATTGCTGCTTTGATTTATTTTATTAGTGAGCTTCTTTGTGTGGTGACAGAACTCATTACAACCTCCATAAAGACAATTACCAGTCCTTATCTATAAAACTGGCAGAAAGGAGAGAGGGGAGGAGTGTGACGTGCATCAGTAAAACACCGCGAACAAAAGCATTAGGAAGTTGGAGCTAAAGGTCAGGGGAATCGCATCCAAGGGTCTGCCAAAGAATAACTGCAAGGGAAGCAAACCCAAAATAGCTGCGTGCTGAGAGCACACTTCTACTCAGTTGGCAGTATTTGGTTGTTTTGGAACAAGGGTACAGTTCACAGGCATGACACATCAGAACTTGCACTGCTAAAAATACAGCAGTGCTGAACAGCTGAAATGGTGCTGTTCTGCGGGGAGCACCTCACAGTGACACTGTCACTTACTGCCGCCTTCTCCCTTGGCCAAAGAGCCAGATTTTTTTTTTTTTTTTGGTTGTTGTTTTATGGAGGGGTGAGTCAGTGCCTCACCTTTCCAGTTGACACGACAGTAAACATCAGAGCCTGACTTGACGCACTTCATTTCCAACAGTCATTTACTAGACTGCCGTAAGAACAAGAATCGGAGCTGGTCAGGCAGGCAGGGCTCTATGAAATGACCTGATCAGATCTCATTAGGAGAAAACAGGAAATTTCTCTTCCTCCTCAGGCACAATTTTACCCATCTACATTCCAAGTTCGGAATCCGGCAGCTGACAGCTCTGCTGGAATTAGCTGAAAACCTGGCTACACTGAGGTCGATGGGAACACTGCAACAGAGTTTTCTGAGGCCACATTCTCACCCTAATCATAAAATCATGTACAGGAGAAGTAAAATAACAGCACAGGTGATATTGTTTCTGTCTTCCTGGCGGCCTGGAGAGCTATAACTCCATATTCATAGAATGCCTCAAGAGCCTTTGACTTAGCTAGTGTGCTGTGAAAGCACGAGATAATACGCCACCTATTCTCTGCATGGGAATGTTATGCTGATCCAATTCCCGTTCTGCCATTTCAGAAAACAATGTCACATAAGAGAGCTGAACCTCTCCTCAAAAACACACAATACAATACCATAGTTGGTGTGAGAACACAAATTATCTGAGCGTACAAGGTTTATGCTTCCCAAGACAGGAATAAAACAAAACAAAGCCACACAAAAGAATGAGTCAAGCCTTGAAAAGAAAGCTGCTTCTGCAAGAAACAGCAAAAATAAAGATCACGGGGTGCACCAACGGAGAGAAGCTGGCTGCTTGTCTGAGCACACGCTGAAAGGTGGGAAGAAAAGGGCACTGGGGATGAGTCCAGGGGGTCTCTGCATGACAAGGTAAGCGAGAGGATGAAAGCAAGGGCAAACAGTAACTCAGGAAAATGTTAATTCTCCCTACTGCAAACATCAGCTGCCACTGTAGCTGGGACTGACTGCTCTACAAAAGATTGAGGTGGCTAGAAAGGCACTGGGATCTGCGTATGTGCACATCTTCTCCTGCACAATACAGACCAGCACAGCCCCTCCTCATCTTCTCGAACACTATAGAGTAATGATAGCAGATAGCACTTTCCAATAATTGCATTTCACGGGCAGATAGTGGTGTGTGTGTGTGCATTTATTTTCCTGCTGGTGCAAGAGTACACTGATATTTGACCCAAGCACACGGGATGAACCAAGACCAAAAACTCTAGCTGACAGCCTGAAGCTGATCTCTGCATCAACAGGACAGAGGAAGGGGAAAGAAGCCACCCTTTGCTGAAGCAGAGAGCCTTAGAATTAAGCAGTATGCACAGGCTTTAAAACAAACAACCCAAATCAAAACAGAATGCTAGGTCTGCTCCAGTGTGGGCAAACATGAGCTGCTGGAAAGCATCGTGAGCATGTGCCTGGAATAAGCACAGAAGGCTCACAACCAGCACTAACTTCAGTGACACAACTGGAAATGCTGTCAGAAGGGATTGACTTTGCACCTGCCAGGAGGCCAGTGGCAAAGCACGAATCAGAAGCGTACTGCTGACACCAGGCAAAGGAGGTGCACATGTTTGATACGGGAGCATTGATACGTGAACTACAGAGCGCTTGGATTTCTTGGAAAATGCACAACTCGTTTTATGCTGTGGAAATCAGGAGAAGCAATGTGTCAATTTTGGGGAAAAGGATAAGGAAAGATGCAGTGCTCTATGATCAGCAGCGCGAGTGCTGTGGATGTTACCTACTGCTGAAGCAAAGAGAGAAGACCATAAGTAACGCTCCTCGTTTCTGCCTCTCTGTAAGCATTCTTTTCAGGGTGTGTCAATGTAATTTGTTAGAATTTTCAGAATCTCTAAATTTCAAGACAAGCGTCTCTAACACTGAAATGATGCATCAGCTAGTGAGGGACATTCCAGATTCTCATTCTTTGCTCTGGACATAGAACACGCACCAAAAGCATTGAGATCTATACCACTCATGACCTGAGCACCAAGCACATCTGCATTTAAACCTACACAGGCCAGAGACATCACTTCTTCCTCTTTTGTTCCCCCACACTTCCAAAAATCAGAGACAGTTTAGTGAAGATTATGTAAAAGAAAAAGAATGGCTGCCACAAAAACACCGGATAAGAGACAACATGATGGGAAATGAAACACTACATAGATAGTAAGACCTGTAGAAGTACTGGGTAATATAAACAGGACAAGAGATGGAAGAAGTGCATGTTCTTTAATGTGGAATGGATAGACTGACTCCTCCATTTCTAACCCAGAAATTCCTACTTGGATGGACTGAGACCACAAGCCAGCATTTAAGGTTAGGACTCCAATTAGAAAGTTTGTTTCTAACTTAAATTTTGCTTGATTTTTTTCATCCCCACAGTATGCTGTGTTTTCTAGTGAAGTTTTTGCACACATTTAATCCAAGGAACAGGTGTTTTATTAATTGAGTTTGATTCATCCCTTGTTTAAACATTTTTTGAGGTGCTAAAGGCTTCTAGTTTCTGTGTTGGCTTGCCTTCAGCCTGAATATGTCTCCTCTGAAGGAAGCACAGCCAGCTGATGACAGAAATACATATGATCTCAAAACAGAAAGGCAAGAAGCTCCTAAATAAACTTGTTTACTTGCAGTCTCTCAGCAACAGAGCCCTGGATTTTAAAATAAATGCAGAAAACCAGATAGTCTATGTGTGGCCAAAAATAAAGAAGAATATATTTGAGGAAAAAAGAAATCTGCTCCTGGTGAGGCTTGAGAAGGCCAGAACTGATGCAGCAGTACAAAAACCAAGAGCACAACACGGTACTGCACCCACAGCTCCCAGGCAGAGGAATGAGCTGTAAATTTGGCACAAGTCTGAATTTGCATTAAATAATAAATAACGTGAAAAGAGTTAGCCCATGTCTAAACCCAGGGTTTTAAATTATTTGGCGATGTCCCTCAACTACAAAATCTCAGTTTGCTTCTAAAGGTAAAACCATGGCTCTAAGCTCACCAGGAAATGTCATAGCTTCATAAATTCTACGAACAAACCTTCTATTCTTGCAATTCCAGCAGAATTATTAAATCTATCAGCCACAGATGAATGTATCAATCTATCTTAATTTCTGAAAATATACTGAGCCTCTTTCAGCTAGAACTTCATTTTTCTGTTGCACAATGAAAGAAAAAAAAGAGGGTCTTGGCGGAGATTAATTAAAGCAAATTTATCCCTCCATACATTACCATCTCTGGACTGAAATAAAACACAGCGTGTTTCAAAGAGGATAAGCAAACAGATGAATGAAGCAGTCTTATTTCCTGCAGATCAAGCAGCACGACTGTCTGCTGTGGCACTAGAGACAAAGGGCTTGCCCTGCCGCTGTCATCACTCTTGGAAACCAGCATTTTCAAAAAGGGCCGAGGAAAAGAGGCTGAATACTGTCACTGCCCCTCCCTGCAGAGAATGACATCGTTACACTATTTCATTACATGCAACACAAAGAATAAATAGCTCCAACTGTAATGACATCCCCAAAGAGGGAGTCTCTCCTCCCTCTCTGCTGCTGTTACACAGGACAAGGGACCTCCACCATGGCTTTGCTACCAAATTCTGTGAGCAAACAATGGAAGAGGAAACTTTGCTGTATGGTTATACATGGTATGAACGCATAGTAATATGGTGTGCTGAATATAATTTAATATGTCTTTGAATTACACAGAGGCACTGAGATCTAAGAATCTCATTTTGTTAGAGATCACACGTGCCTGTTTGTCAGGGGAGACAGATGAGGAATTTCAGCTGCTGAAGCTAAACTGCGCACTGTGCTAGCATTGCTCCTGCCTTCTGGCCCCATACCAGGGCCAACTACCTCAGTTCAGTGGCATTCATACACTTAAAAGTTTATATATTCAATATCTGAAAGAGAAGCCACACGGTGGCCCAACAGAATTTAATGCAGAAATATTTACTTAATCCTCTACAGGCTACGGGAAGGATTCCCACCACTGAAGAGAAGAACAGCCACCTGCCCTCGGTGATCTGGGGCATCCCAGTGGGCTCCCTACACGTATTTCAGAGCGCCATACTCCAAGATAACACACGAACCTGTGGTCTTTGTGGGTCACAGTGGCTCACTGCCATTAGTGTGCACTATTGGTCAGCTGGCTAACTTATTTCAGAGCCCTCAAACCAAACAGCTTGGACAATCAGTAATAGAACTGTCCTTAAGGCAGATAGATAACGATGAAGTTGTTGCCAGCAGAAGTGTTATTATTGCAATTGCTGAGGATTTCTCCCAGGGTAATTAATCGGCTCAGTTCCTTGCAGCCAGGAGTCAGATGGATTGACTACAGACAGTAAGTTACTCTCAGCTCTGGGAACTCAACCTCAGGATGGAGGCACTCAACCAAGCAGACAATGAGATGCCTGGATCTCTTCCACTCAAGGAGCGTATTTCATCTTCTTGCTAGAGCGAGTGCAAAAAGCCTACCAGGAACAGACAGCTCCACGCAAGCTGACTTACCCTTGCTAGGAAGAGCAAATGCATCTGAAGCTGTGACCACAGAGCAGGGGCACCCCAGCTAATGCTCCAGAACTGACCCTCACAAATGACTGGTGACACCATCGCTGTTTCTTCAGCACTATCTTACTTACTCCCAGCTCTTTCACCTTTAGTTGCACGCAAAAGCAAGGACAAGATAGATCATTCACATTCTGAGCCTCAGAACAGTTCTTACTTTTCAAAACAAAAGGAATTTCCAGAGAACATAGCTCACCTTAAAGGATATTTCATACTGCTCTCCTCCCCATATCTCCAGACCTGCATCATACCCTCCCAGCTCCCAGAACCACTTTCTATCGACTGCAAACAGTCCTCCAGCCATTACAGGAGACCTTAAGGAAAAACCAGACTCCATATTACAAACATATTCAAAGATACAAATCTCTAGCTAAGCATTTAAAAAACAAAGCAAGATTTCACAAATATTCTTTCCATCGCCCAGCGTTCACGGTGCATTTGCAGTCCTTTAGGAAAGAGCAATTGTTTTTGCATTAGCTATTAATTTCCCAGTTGCAAGTGGAGGACTAGATTAGGCTCCTTTTAGAACCGATAAATGCCTCTCCTCCAAACAGAAAGAGTTCACCATTAAGTGACAGGACAGAACCTCTTCCAGAGGGACCCACACGCTGCACTTGTGGTGCTCTCTGTTTCAGTAATACGATCAAGTCATTGAGCTTGACCTCAGAAGGTGTTTGGTGGTTTTTGGTTTTTTTTTTTTGCTGCAGAAGTAAAAAGGACAGCAGAACTGTCTGTGTTGGCAAGCACAGCAACAGCAGAACATAACTTGATCACAGATTTACTTCTGCAATGCACTGCAATCATCAAAATTGCTGTAATTATTCTGCTAGGTTTTCTTCTCCCCCCACCTGGGAATGACATATAAGCTGCCACCGGTTTGTTGTTTTTGGCAAAGCACTAGGGATACTAAGTTATGTTTGAAAGATCTCAGTAATAAATGACCGCATTAAATGTTATACATTACAGTTTCAAATGAAATGTTAACTTCTGCTGGAATTAAGGTGGCAAAAAAATAGCAATGAAAAGGAGAGTGTTCACAGCTACTACACAATGCATTTCTTTTACATCAGCAAAGCAAACAGCTGCCAAAAAGCAAGTAGCTCACAATCAGCTTCTGGCTCCTAGTACACCAAGGTGTAAACCAACCCAGTAACAGGGTGTTGTGCTGTTCAGCCAGCTCTTAGCACGCTGCATTTCAGTCACTTACTCAAAGGGATCACTGGGATCGAGTTTCTGTAACTCAGGAGGAATAGGGATCCTCTTGTAATACATCTCCCAGTCAAATGCACCTCGCATTGCATCTCCAGCCTGAGTCTCATATCCAAAGTGGTCATGGTCAATAACATCAATCATGGGACAAACGATAGTCTTGCGGTTTCGGGCAATGCGATCTGAAGATTGGAGAAACATGTTAGAAAACCTGCACCAGTCGGTTCTTTGACCATGAAAGTATAGCAAAGAACATCAAAATTTCAAAATACATCCAGGAGTGATATAGCTTTCCTCCCTTTCATTCTCTTCCGAGCAGGTACTTCAATTTCTATCAATTTTTCTGGTGTTTCTGAGATAATTGAGATACCCAAGCGAAAACTATTCAGATAAAACACCAGGCACTCGTCCTATTGTGACCATCAATCTGAGGCAGAATAGAAAGACACAGCTGCACCACCGCAGATACTTCAACCACCAGGTTAAAAAAACAACAACGCTGTAATTACTTAGTTAGTGGTCCTCATTTTAACGAGCGACCGCAACGTGAACCCTTTCTGCGCTGATTCCAGCGGAGGGCAATAACCCATTGTACCACCTCGCTTTAATTGCTGTGCCAGAATCCGGCAGGAAGTGATCCAGACTAATGGCATAACTGCTCTCAGCAGGCTCCAGAAATGCAACGCACCTCCTCCCCTCCGCCTTTCCTTCCAATCAAATAATAGGCGACAGGAGTAATTCCTGCATAAACATCTGGAACTTCTTAAATACTTTATTACCAAGTAGGTCTCCTGTTGGAAGTTAACTTTCAGAGCAGAGGCGACAAACGATGTTTCGGCTTCCAGCGCATGTCGAACAGAAATCCTTACTATGCTTTAAAACTGTAGCACGCCACACATGTTCTCATTTAAATGGCATTTGAACTAATTCTGTCCTCCCTCCCTAGGGCTCAAAAAGCTGCAAATGTTTTTACACTATTGCGAAAGCAACGTTATTATCATCCCACAATCCTGCTGACAAGTCTGACTTCTTTGTTAAACCTCAGAGAGAGCTTTGACAGGTCACTTGCAATAGGGCTGTAAAGAGGTTGGTACTCCGTAGGGCAAAGTTTTTCTTTCATACAGCATTGTATCTGACAGCTAAAGTGAACTAGATACTGCAGAACACCCACTCTAAATAATGTGGGTAGAGCAGTAGATACAACTGGGAAACTTACTGAATCTACAGGAGGGCACAGACCACAGGAAACACACCCTTCCAAAACAAGCACAAAATCCAGATAGCATCATCCCACCCAGCTGAGTGCTGCAAAAACAAACAATAAAGGGAGCTTGCTACTTAAACAGAAACCTCCTCAGGAGGCACCTGGCTAAAGGTGGTGCTGGCCAGAGGCACAGAAGGCACTGCCCTTGCTATTAGTCATCCTTGGAAAGAAATGACATTGTAAAACTGATGCCTCCTTAAAGACGAAGCACGGCCTTGGAAAGGACTAATCATTTCCACAAATACACACCAGCAGCTGTTACTCAAAAGAAGTATTTTCCACAGGCTTGCAGACTATGAAGTTGAATATAGTTTTACAGGAGAAAGAAATGGAAGCTACTTAAAAACTGTACATAAAGATCTTTTCTGAAGTATAAAGCAATTACTCTCTGCAAGCTGTTGAGTGACCACATAATGGTTGACTCTTCTAACAAGCCGTAAGTTATTTAATATTTCATTTAGTGAGGAAATAGAAGAAGAATACGATCTTTGCTCTTTAATTAATCAAAGCTTATTATAGGACCATTGTATAGCCTAGCACAGAAAAAAATCATGTGGTAAAGGTTGCAAGCTGCCAACACTGTACCTCAGTCTTGTGGCTAAGTGTTGTTGGTTTTTTTTTCCCCCACCTTTAAAGATATTTCATGTTCTTTTTGTTCGCTTACAGTGCAAGGAGACAGCAGCAGGTGGAAATAAAAATCAACACCAATATATGTTGCCACCTCTTTACCAGTTCAGCCATGTACAACACGACACCACCAAGCTTACCTAACAGAGGTGGCAGCCAGTTCACGTTGGCCTCGCAATGGGAATCCAAGAAGGTGATAACATCTCCTATTGCCACAGAGGCCCCCAGCATCCGAGTTCTTATCAGCCCTTCTCTCTTTTTGGTTCGGAGGATTCTTACGTTTGGGAACTGGGCCATATAATCTTCCAGGCGTTTCTTCAGGTGTTCTGTAAGAGAAGTGGGAAAACAAAACATGCACAAATAAATCCTTAAAAATGCAGTTCCTTCTGTACCAGAAAAGAATGCTTTTGGTTCTGAATGCTTAGGTTCTGAATGCTTAACAGATGCGCTAATAGGAAAAAAGAAATAAGAATAATTTGGTAGAAATCTGAGGTTTAAACATAACTCTTTACTTAAGACTTCTAAAGATGTTCTCAAAAAAAAAAAAAAGAAAAAAACAAGGAGGAACTGGGAGAAGAAGATGGAGGAGTGCAGGGTGAAGAAAAAGAAAGCAGCAGAGAAAGGGAAAAAGGAACAAGAAGCCAGCAGACCTCTGGGAGAACTCTGCCGGAACAGACTGCAAGGAGCTATGGGCATTCTGCAAGAAAAAAATAACGCAGCCTAGAAGAGATGCAGAACAATTCACTTTTAGGAGTAAACTGCACTCAGGGCACTTAAATTGTGTTTGGTTTCTTCAGAACACAAAACATGACCACCCACTCACGCTCAAATAAAGAACAGCAAGAGCCCAGCCAGGTACCCAGCAAGGCAGGCACAGCCTCCCTGTGCATTTGGATGGCTACAGAAAATGCTTATCAGAGATATTTGCATTTGAATACGGGAATATTTATGTTACAGAATAGGGACCGGAGCCACATTTGAAATTGTGCGCACGCTTGTGGTCACCATGATTAACAAGAATTCAGATAGGAAAACTGCACAAAAAGATGACTGAGTGATCAAAACAATGGGCAGCTTGTTTAGATGCAGAAATAAAAAGCTTGGTCTACACAAAGACTGAGGGCACACAGCTGTCTTTACATCAAAGAGCGAAACACCAAAGAAAACCCTAAAAATAGGCTCAGAGCCGATGCTGGCCTAGTCGCTAATGGGTGGATCTTAGCAGCTGAAGTTCTGACTTACTTGACAGCAAACCCCATTCACTGTGTGCCAGGAGCTGTTCGTTAACGCGTCGTACTACCCGCTGCCATCAAGCGCTGATCAAGGAGACAAGCCTCTTTCAGCAGAAGCCGGTCTGTTACAACTCAGCAATTAACTGATCTTAAATCTCACGCACTAAATGGAAGCCAACATCCACACCCAAATAACGCCGCAGGTTGATTTGCCTTGACCACAGGGAACACAGCAGGAGCTGCGCCGAGGTGCAGCGAGTCGTCCGTGCGATGTGCACGGAGTGCTCCTCTGCTTCCAAGCAGGCACAGAAAGGCAGGGGCTGAAAAGGCAGACAGGGTGAAAGCACTCTTCGTCAGGGTGCCAGGGAAGCCTGATACTGGAATAGCTCCTTTGAAAGAGCAAAAGGGTAAATAAACGCCACCAAGTCACGAGCTCTCCCGGATGGTGCTGACCCAGTAATTATGCCTTAGGGTTTTATCTACTGGGGGAAGAAAACAGGCAAAATCCCTATGCCTGCCATATGTTCTGCACCTTCCCTTTGAAGTAATCATTACCTGCCTTCAGTGAAAGATAACCCAAATCGACTTCTTTGCTTTGGAGCTTTCCTAGCAAGCTCTTTACCTTTTTCAAAGCTTTATTCAAAATTCCCCAGGATTTTTTGCTCACAAATGCATTTTAGTGTTTTGCCTGACAAATCTAATTGTCCCACAAAATCTGCATAGGTTTGCCTGCTCAGTAAAGCCTGCCGTACTTTTTGCTGGCTGGCACACCTTTCCTTCATCCTTTTCAAGTCTTTTCTGAATACATCTTTGAAAGCAACCAGAAATTTTGTCCACTCAATTACAGGTTTGTCAAATAAGAGGTTTCTGTAGAGACGAGATTCATTATTGCCGCAGCTGTCTTCCTCACGAGGTAGTGGGTAGACTTGAAAGGCAGAAAGTAAAAAAAAAAAAAAGGTGGGGAAAAAGAAGAAAAGGCCACCACCACTGTTCTCTAACATCACAGAACATCCTTTGCCATTGTTAGTTTATCACAAAAGAGAAAAATAGCCCTGACTTCACGCGTAACCCAGCAAAGCTGGAGCTATGAGGTATGGCTTAGTAAATCCACCCAAGACAAGTTCAGTAAAAGAGAGTGGCTGCTGGTGTTCATTATAATAAAAGAAGGGAACAGTCAGAGAGGATTTGGGTCTGAGCTGGTTCCCCTCCCAGTAACCACAGATACGGCAGCGTTTGCAAGATCAGATCCCACAATACTTTTCCAAACCAGATCCATGAGGCACAGGAAAGTCTTAAAAAATCCACAGCTCCAAAACAGTGGAAAATATTCTTCTGCTTATTAACGTGTCGACTTTCCCTTAGTAAAGTTTGACAGACTGTCAAGCAATTTCACAAACAAAAATAAACCCCACAACAAAACGTACTTGTCAAAGGCAAGGTTTCCTCATTTCTCTCCCCCCGCTCTACTCGTGCTCCCAGCCTGGCCTCCACGAGCCCTGACGGAAGATGTTTGTTTCATCCTTTTACAGATACTATCACAATTAAGTCAATTTTTGCTTTTAAAAGAAAACCTCACAAAACAAACAAGTGGCATTAACTACTACAAAAGTTTACGAGCCTTTAAAAAATGTATTATGGCATCTTGTCACACTGAGTAATTTTTATTACGAGAGCAATTTTCTTTAATGAAAGTTGTTAGGTGAGCTGGATGGAATCCAATGGCTGTGCCTATTCTGGGCAAAGTGATATAGCCCAAACATATAAATGAAAGTAAGTTTATCTGTAGATTAAAAACTAGGCTGATAGCTTAATAACACACTTTGCAATAAACTTGATATAGAGCATATACATTAACAGTACCAGTCAAGAACTACTTCAACTACCATCAGCCAAGAAATATTGTCGTCTTTATTTTGAACTGTAAATATAACTCTGTGCTAAGAAAGAAGAGAAGCTTCAACAATAAGAAGGGGAACAAGGACAGAGGAGCCCAGGGATTCTTTTTGATAGCTTAGAGGGGTAAATACGTAAGAAACAGGGCAACTGAAGACCAGGATCTGGAGCACAGGACCAGCAGAAATGGCACTGAAGTCCCAGGCTCCAGAGGATTAAATTGCTCAAACAAAGCAAAAGTTACCTTGATATGTCTAAAGGACATAAAGCGACTAAAGGAACTGGGGCTGTTTAGTCTGGGGAAGAGGAGACTGAGGGGAGACCTCATTGCTCTCTTCAAATACCTGAAAGGTGATTGCAGTGAGAGTGGGGCTGGTCTCTCCTCACTGGTAAGGGAACAAGGGGAAATGGCCTCAAGCTGTGCCAGGGGAGGTTTAGGTTGGATATCAGGAAAATCTTCTTTACAGAAAGGGTTGTTAAGCATTGGAACAGGCTCCCCAGGGAGGTGGTTGAGTCACCATCCCTGAATGTATTTAAAAACTGTTTGGATGTGGTGCTCAGGGATATGATTTAGCAGTGGGTTGTTAGAGCAGCATGGTTAGGTTGCGGTTGGACTTGATGATCTTGAAGGTCCTTTCCAACCTGAGCAATTCTATGATTCTATGCCCTCTCACTGCAAACCATGCAGCCTGTCTCTGTGCAGCACATCTGGATTTTCCCCACTGCTTTTGCTTCTCAGTGGCTCAGTCACGTTCTCATAGATACTTGTACAAAACCACCAATGGGTTCGTAGTTTATTTTGAATTGCTTAGTCTTGGACCACAGTTATATTCCCACAAACATCAGTGAAATGATTCAGCAGTTCTCAAGTTTATGCCTTCTAACATCATTTTGCCCTCAAGTTAAACTACTGTTTCTCTGTAGAGCTGCAGGCCACTGTACCGCCACAGCTAACAGAGGAAGCCTCACCTCTCTTCTGTCCTTTCTGCTCTCTCAAATCACACTCCAGGACCCAAAGCACGTGCTTAGAAGCAATTGCATATGGGGTGCTTTCCTTCCCCAGAGACAGCCACAAACCCCACTCACGTACACAGCTCTGCACCTGTCCCTCACTGGGCAGACTGGATGCACATGGCACAGGAGAAGAGAACTGGGGGATCTGCAGAGCTTCCTTTTAGCCAAACAGGGCCAGTTCCTTCCTGCAGGTTATTTTGGCTAGTTTCCAAGCACCAGAAGTGTAATTGTTTGCCTGGCATTTGTTTACTGGTTATCCCATCCCTTCCCTCCTACAGGCAGACGCGCTCGTTTAAGATTACAAATGAGCCCATTCATCTTTTCTTAGATACTTGGGCCTAACGTGCTGTTTAACAATTTAAGAATGAATTATACTTCCTCCCGAATCTATCACAATGTGCAAGCCAGGCCTCCCCAGAATAGAAAGCTCTACATCATTGAAATTAACTTTTCTCCCTGTTTTGGTACAGATGAGTAATCCTTTTAAGTAGCAAAATGTGCTGTTATCCAAACAGGCAGCACTTACACTGGTTTTAATTTTCCTTCAATGTTTTCAGCCTCTGATCAGTGAAGTTTAGGAGGATAATAAACATTTAATAAATTACACTGTGAAAACCAGTCCCAATAATAGCAACTGATTAAGCTGATCACAGCCTTCCAAGCAGAATCTTCTTACAAGCAAAGAAGAAAAAGCCTTGGAAAAGAGAAAATTAATATCTGTTGCTTGCCTGATTACAGTTCTGTGGTGGGCCGCCTTAAATGCCTGCTAGCTGTGCAGAGCTGTGCAGCTCCACAGCCTCTTCTGCATCAGTGCTGGGGCTCAGCACTGGGGAAAAAGTTCTGTACATGAAAAACAAGAGCTGAAGCTGTAACACCTCACTTGCTAATACATCTTTCCTAGGGGAAACAGTCAGCCATTCTCATTAGTTTACTCTTCTCCTTTCCAATTTAATTAAATATGAATTAAAATTGAAGAACTCAGGTTTTTTTTTCGTCCTCTGTTGACTATATTTGATCTAAAGAGGTGATTTTGTGACTCTAATTTCCTTGTTGTTTGCTTTTGACATCAGAGAATATTTTGCTGACATACACACTTAGATAGCTATATTTTTGGGCTATGTAGCTTTCGTAGCTGCTGAAACAGGAGTGAACTCTTTGCAGCACACTTAATATTCAGCTCAAGATAAACGTAGCCATGGTGACGAGCAGGAAGGGCATTACTGTCCCAAATGCTGCCTTTAAAGTGGGGAATCTGTGCCCTCAATCTTAATCAAAACCACTTCTTTGGCCTTATCTAGTTGCTTACCCAAGGGAACGTCCACATTCCTGCTCAACGCTAATGTACTTTTACTAAATTGATAAACACTGCATGGGCAGAGGAAAATGCTGAAAATCGCTAAGACAGGCCATCACACCAATGGCATCACCACTCCCAGCAGGGGCTCGTGTATGCACCTCATACTGGTTCACGGTCCTGCAAGCAACAGATGCACAGGGAATGGGTGAAAGCGAGCTGCTGTGCTAGAGCTGCTTCTACATCTGGTCAGCTTGTCAGTGTATGTGCACTGTGGATAGTGATGTACTGGGTAAGGTACCATAACTAGAGCCTAAAACCTATAACCAACACCAAAAAAAACCACACAACTTGCCATCAGATGGAGAGATGCATGCAGGCTGATGAAGCATTAAGATATTTCACGCTGAAATATTTTGGAACAAATCAAAGCTGTGAGATTAAAGTCTTAGAAGTTACTGAATTTTGCCAGGGAAAAAGAAACACAAACCCAAAAGACAACAAACAAGCTGGTCCTCAGAGATTCAGCTCTGCCTTTATCAGCAACATTCATCTGAAGAAGTTCTTGGCCTGAAAGTATTAGCTCTGTGCAAAACAACAAAAAAGGAAAGATTCCAGAAAGTGCAAGAATTCACAGAAAAATCCATTCTGGACTTTTGCCTGATAGCGATGATGCTATTAGGCCCGAGATGCAATCCGCTTGAAAGCTGTGCTGATGTGGTAGGAATGCATCCCTCTGGAGTCCAAAGGCTTTGCTCTCAGGACTCTCCATGAGGAAGGGTAACAGCGAAGGCTAAAATGAACAGCACAGACCTACAGATGTCGTACTTCAGGGCTGCAGCCAAGCAGAATATTGGAAAACATAATCCTTCATTCCTACAATAACACTCATTAATAACAAACAAACAATGACAAAGCGCAATGTTTGCTCTGCGGTCTGTATGCCAAAGAACAACAAATGAAATATCTGGCAAACAAAAGAAGTTACCAATATGGCTGTGGGAAAAGTACACAAACATTTGACTTGCAGTAACAAACCCCCGGCGTGTCAGAAGTACATTCTACCAACTCAACACTTCACTCTTTTCTTCCAGATCTCTTTTCCATCAGTTCCCAATGCTCTTGTTTACTTTACGGACACAAAATGCAACTATTACAGTAAGTTGTTGACATCTGCCAGAAAGGTCAGTACATCTATTAAATCCTGGAGCACAAATCCAGGCTTCTCACAGCTGTTGCTGATACCACAACTACAACATCTCATGGAAAATAACCTCACACATTTGTTTCAGCTGGATGACATACGGGACAGGGGAGCACTGATAGCTGGAGGAATGCTGCTTGGCCATGGCCCAACGTGCTGAACTACCACACTGCCCTGGAGGCATCGCCACGTGCTTAGCTCACTGTTAATCAGGCCCTCCTGAAACCTACAAATAGATGTTATCTTGAGAGCATGCACGCGCCATTTCTCTATTGAAAATACATCACTGCAATTAAAGCTAAACAGAGAGGAATGCGTTTCAGATTATCCACTTTTATTTTTAAACTACAAAAACATTATTTTCCAATTTCCTCAAAGTGAAGAAGTTTCCTCTTTTATCAAAGTCCCTATATCAGAACAGCTGCTTTGTCAGTACCACCCAAAACGCACACTTCAACAGCAAGAAACCATGATTACCAATAGTAGACATCACATACGAGCTCTGGCAGAGGGTGTTCGAATCCTATTTCTAATTAACTCCTCTAGAGAAGCAGCTGTAAAGCATTAAAATGCTGATTTGCACTGCAGCTGACACATCTAGATATTTCTGACTCCTAGTAGATGAGGACAGTACTTCAAGACGTACTTCAAGGTGAGGAGAAGAAAGTTAAATCTGTTTTCCTGCAAACTTCCACTAACAGCAAACTGCACGCGTAGGGTTTTGCAACACTGAGCAGTGCAGTTAGATTTATTTAATGAGCTGTAATGGAAAGCCTGCTCCTCAATTATTTTTTCTAAACTTCAGTTTACCAGACATCCTTCACTACAAAATAATTAGCTCACCAAGAGGTCATGGTCAGCTGGACCCTTTCAATCTACCTCATCTTCTTTCCAGAAGGATCCTTCAGCAGCAGCAGCTGATCTCAAAGCAATAAATACAAGAAGATGAAAAGTAAACTAGTTAGTTAATTTAGGCTGCCACTGAAAAAGCTCAAGGAAACAACTACAAGGGGTTCTCAGGTTCTTTAAAACACTAGAGAATACGCTTTTAATATTATCCAGCCACTGCTTAATGAACAACACAGGTTTTTTTAATATCCCTTTATGAAGTTACATACGAGTACAGAAATGGTGCTTAACAATATTAAAAATGATTATTCAAAAATGAAGAAATTAGAAAACTGAATCCCGTCCGCATCTCACTATGAGTCCAAAGAAAGCTGTTACTAGCACATCTGATGTATCCCTCATCCACAATACATGGCCAGAAGTAGAGGATAAAAATTACTTTTTTTTTTCATTAACTAAAATTGGCCATCTGCATCAGGCTTTATGCTCCACTCCCCTTGGTGCTCACTATCGAATAGAATACTGTGTAGTCATTGCAATGGTACAAATGCTCTGCAGTGGTACCTCTAATTCACACAGGAGTTTTGGTTACAAACATCACATGCAGACTGTGGGTCACAACCACTCAGGAGCCCGGAATCCTCGTTCACTTTTAATACTTGTGCCATGACCTGAATGAGGGCTATTCACAAAGTCAAGTCACTTCCTACCTGGAAAAATTGCACAGGTATTAGCGACAGCCTTAGAACCTGACCACAGCTGGAGGACTGCTTACACCGTGACGTTCTGCACTGGTGTTAGACCACAGGACAAGCGACCATGCTCACAAAACAAGCATCACCAAGAAGCTGAGCAGATTTGTGATATCCATTTTATTCCTATGAAAGCGTGAAGTACCTTTTTCCTCAGATGTCCAAGTCTCTACACCTACCCCTCCCCTAAGTGGACCAACCTGCCACCACTTACCCAAGGGGAGATTCTCACTGACAGTCGTCTCAAAGTGTTATAAAAATCTAACCAAATATGAGATGATCTGCAGTGAATGCTAAGGGTGAGAACTTAATTTACAAAAGCAATCCTTTTGCAAGTTGTTTGACACTACGGGTAATCACAACTTCTATATAACTTCAAAGAAACATTTATGAAACGGTTGTGGAAAATCAGTTGCCTAAGAAGTTCGTTGTTCCCCACCTCCCCCTCAATACTCGAAGGTTAAAAGCTTTAAAAGAATTATATTCAAAATTCAGTAAGAAAAACTGTCACCACTTTGTCCTAAGTACAGTCACTATATTCAGAGATGTACTCACCAGATGCACTTTTGTGCATTTAAGAGGAAAAAAATGACTTTTACATTGCATGTGCCTAAAGATGAAAAGATAATCTCTTTAGCTGCACAAATCCTTTGCTGTTCCATTTAAAGATCAAGAAGAATTCAGGTTTTAAACCCTCCCCTCTTTTTTTTTTTTTTTTTTAAATTTCAGATGCTAAGAGCACGATTTCTTTCAATTAAAGGCTGGCAGATACGGTTAATGGAACAGAGTTGTATTTGCTACATACCTGATGCTGCACCAAATGACACATTAATCACCCCATGCCTGTTCCTTTCAACACGCTGCGCTTCGTGACTTACGCCCTCCAGACCAAATTACGCTGCGTGTGGCTCAGCTGAGCAGCCTTACCCACATTTGTTTTTCCATTCAGATTATCTCACACGGCTACCCCCAGAATTACTTGCGCTGCAGTATGAAGAGAGATTTAAAAAGTCACAGGGATTTATCTGTAAAAGGGAAAAAGGAGATTTGGCTGTGCCTGCCTCTGGCACTCAGGGAACAGATAAGCTCCCAAACTCCCAATGGTAAACTTTCAAGCAAGCTACAGAACAGCGTGGGACAGCAAAACAGGGAAAGACAACCAACTCTACAGGTGGAAAGGACAAACAACAGAAAAAGGTGGTCACAGCCAAAGGCTTTGCTACAGGTAAAAACAGACGGCACTGCTAACAGAAAACACTCCTTGAACTCCATTATTGAAAGCCCTAGAAGTCTTGTGCTGCTTTCCAGAGCCAAGCAGTGCCCACAGGCTGCACTCCAGACTCACGGCACCCAGAGGTGTCTTCCCAGTGTAAAACCACAGTTCTAACACTTAGTGCATAAAGTGCTGCTGAAATAAAACCCACAACTAAGCTAAAAGCAAGAACAGATGGGGAAAGAAAAATTAAAAATGGATGAACAAAGATGTCCAGGACCTCTAAACAGTTTTCAAAAACTAAAGCTGAAGGAAACAGGGCAGCGGTGAAAGAAAGGCAAAGCTGTAACCTGGAGCCTCCCTAATGACCTCCCGGGGGAAAATAACATCCCATGCATCCTGCTTATAAAGAAAATGTTCTGAAAATGAAATACATCTACATGTGCACAATACATCCTAAAATACAGCTGTTTTTTTTTTTTTTTTTTTTTTTTAAGCTAAAGTCAGAAGGTTGATTTTTGAAAACATCATTGTCATTCTGCATTACACGTATTAAATTCAGCTGAAATTGTTACTGCCTTTCAGTCCCAGGAGCAGATTTTGACTGGTTACTGCAAGGAGGATGTTAAGCCTTTCTGCATTGCCACAGTATGCACGTATAGTGCTGTGAGGCAGACAGCCCAGAGCTGAGTTAACGCTTCCAGAGCAATCCTGATGTTTGGAGACTGCAGTATTTTCAGCGCTGCCACATCCAACTTCACTGCTGTATCAACACAGTGCTTTGCATATAATGTGTGCCTTAGAGATGACTGATGTGAGGTTCTCATTCATCAACAAGGGACAACACTTGTTCTAAAACACTGTCATTTATACAAAAGTAGTCTTAAAAATGAGTAAGAACAAGCTGTCAGGCAATATGCAAATAACCGAATAGTAGAATGTGATGCATATGAAATTTAAGCACTTAGTCACAATCGCTGATTTCTGTCAAGCTAGACCATAAAATAAGATAGATCCAATGCACTTCTGAGCCACCTGTGTGGTGTGCAGATTGTCTCCTGCACGTAGCTAACCCCAAGTACACGGCAAGATGTTTTTTGTAAGTGACATTCAGCAACTGTCACTGCCTCCTAGCACACAGAGAGTTTGTGATGACTTGAATAACTTAAAATTTTCAATTGCTCCAAAGGGTGAAAAGGTACAAACACGTCTGTTTTATGTTAAAGGAAAGTCAGTTTGTACCAAACAATCATACTAATGCAGACAATTTCATCAATTCTCAGAGATACTAGGCTTCCCTGTTTTGCCTTTTGGTGACTCGAGAAGGCAACTGGGGCACACAGGCATACAACATGTTTGTGCAGCCATTCTGTTAGGTCTACTTGCCCAACATTGGGGTTCCCTCATTTTGGAGATTTTCTTACCTATAAAAAAGGCACAGTGGTTTCAATGGTGCCTTTCATAACATCCTAGTGGACAAACGGATGAAATACCATCAGTTCATCCAACATCACCGAACATCTTCATCCAGGACCTCGATAATAGGACTGCATGAAGCCTGAGAGGTTCTGCAGATGATACAAACCTGAGAGGGATGGTCGATGCACCGCTCAAAGGAATTCTGACACACTAGAGAAACTGCAAACAGCGTGCTCGTGAAGTTCAACAAATGGAAATGCCAATTCTTACACCTAGGGAGGAGTAACCGCATGCACTGACAGGGGACTGGAAAGCAGCTTTGCAGAAGAAGGCCTGGGAGTCCTTGGGCACAACTTGGGATACAGGAAATACAGACACCGCTTAAACAAGATTTCAAGCCTGGTGGTGGTTTTTTTTTTCCCCCTATGAAGTCACTGTAAGGTTGACTGAACAGTAGAAGAGGTTCCCCAGAGTCTCTGTCCCTGGAGATATTCAAAATGTAAGATCTCCAACACTCTGCTGCAGCTGAGTGCCAGGGAGCTGGGTGAGATGACCTCCAGATGTCATTCCCAGCCTCAACTACTTTGCGATTCTGGAAGTGTCCCAGTCTAGCCTCCATCTCAAAGCCATCTCTTCTCCAAAACAGTCACTAGAGGAGCATTTGACTTCAGTTTTTCACCCAGTGGTAGTGTAACACTCGATGTTCCACTGCGGCAGAGAGCTACTAAATATGTATCAGGTGCAAAGCAGAGAACATTTAGACAAGCATCCTGCAAAGAGAAAACTTGCCATCCTCTGCCCTCTGTTCTTTTTGCTGAAGGCTGTTCATTCATGTAGTGAGAGACAAGGGCAGCTCTACATTTGCAAGCTACAAGGATTAGATGGGAGATCAACAACCCATTTTGCACAAGGCAAGACACTTGAGATGAACAGCTTGATTTCTCACAACCATAGATTCAGATTGTTCACCTAGGAACTGAAGCAGCCCCTGAAGCATCACAAAGTGCCTGCCTGGTATTCATTGCCCACTAGCAATAATAAAATGCTAGAGTCGATACAAACTGACCTGCATTTCAACTTCTCTTCCCCTCCTCCCATTGCTATGATATAATGGAGCTCACATACTACTCAACAGCATTATAATTAAATAATCAAAAGCAAACAAGTTTCACATCTGACAGTCCCCAGGAGAATGCCGATATACATACAAAAAGCATTTTAGTTTACTTAGGGCAATTCTGGTAACAACAAGCTCAGAGGGATATAATTAGTACCCTGCAAGCCAGCATATGAAAAGCCTTAATTTAACTGAGCTCAACACTAAAGAATAGTTATAGAAATAAAACGTGAAGCCACAAATCCACATAGGACTGCCACAGCTAGCCGCTTTTATGATCAAGACTTCCAGTCATAATTTATATGTATTGCATTCTGATTTCTACTTACTCAGAAGGGTGTTATTTTGGAGCACCCTGAACCAGCTGAGGTCAGTCCATGGGTCTTTAGCAGTTCTCAGCAGGATGCAGAAAGAGGCAGACAATGTCAGGCAGGCTCATTCTTCCTCTCCAAAAATAGCTACTGAATTGGTGCCTCCCTCTGTTCAATGTAACCTATGCTCTTTTCCACTTTTAAGCATTTAAGCCTTCCCATTGCTTTGAAATGCTTATGGTCAGGAGAACGAACTCCTTATATCCCCACAAAGTTTGTGTGGAAGAAATGTACATGCCATTATAGCAGTCTTATTGGGAATGCTAAATTCATATTAGAGACTAATCAGAGAAAGCAGAAATATACCCAGAACATTTACTCTGTTGCGGCCAATTGCACATGCTGGAAAGCAGCTTCTTTTTGAACTAACCCAGCCTAGATGATGAAGACAAGGGTCTGTCTAACCCTAACAAGACTCAGGTGTCAAAGAACTGCTGGAGGCAGCACCAAGGTCTACTGCTCAAGGCAAGCTGGGCGTTACTGCGGCACTGCATTGGAATCACAGAACCATAGCATCGTTAAGGTTGGAAAAGACCACTAACATCATCATCAACCATCATCAGACTGATCCCACAGCCAGACTTCCCCAGAGCAATGTGGCTGATATGGGACTCAGCTCTAAGTTTGAAATAAGACTATATTTTGATCACTTGCATTATAAAACAGACATCCAAAAATGTCAGTAAGTTGCTTCAACGCTTTCAGCTTTCTCAAATACAAAGCAAAGGAAATATTTCAAAAATGCAATTGGTTAAGCTTTTGCTGCTTGCTGTTAAGATGTGCTGTCATTGGGACGGTCTTTTTTGGCTGAAAAAATGTTTATTGTTAAAGGTCACAGAGTTGTGTCTCAAACAAATTAAGAAATAAATGGCTGTTGACACTTCCAGAAGATGATTCATCTGCCCAAGAGCTCCAGTAATGAAAGCAGCACAGCTGCCTCTCAGGTATGCTGCAGAACACAGCATCCACCAACTAACCCAGAAATCCATCTTCACTCTCCTGTCACTTTGTTAGCTGACTTCTCAACTCTCTTCATAACCAAACCAAAATTTTCTTGCTTGAAAATAGATGAAAAACTTACGAAAGTAGCATCAGTCAAAATCACGTGCTTAGCAGCCAGGTTTCCATATCTATTTTTTATCTATCATTAGTTAAGTCCTCTTCACCCTTCAGGTGAAATAAAGATTCTCTATGCATGACAGCTGATCAGATGCACAGATGAAAGATGCTGGTGGACTGGCACTACACAGCCTAGTGCAACAGCAGCACAGGAGAGCAACACCATCACGAAGGTCTCAAGGGCAGCTGGGCAAAATCCAGTGCAAAATTCAGGGCACTTAACCCAACACAGGTCAGCACATGAGAAATGCTAGCGAGAAGAATATGGTCTCCTAGCTGGAGATAGCCAGGTTTTTGTAGGTTAGTCTTTTAAAGAGTTATTAAGGTGCTAGGTCTTTTTAGACAGCCCTCAAGTGAAAGGCCACCAGGAGGTACAGCACAGAGTATCAGATATTTCATCTTGTCGGGGTAATCTCTCAATAAAAAAATGATTAAGGCTTTTTTCTTTTCATTTTTCGCTATTCACTGGAGTTCATTATGACTGTTTACTGATCTCTTTTGGGAAGAAGCTGACATTTATGTTCTTACTATTGCCTCTCTGATCTCCACCAGGCTCCTAGCTATCACTGTGCTCAACAACGGTTCTATAATTTCTGAATAAAGACTGTTACAAATCTGTGGGAAAAGCAGTTGAAAGAGAAGCACAGCATTCCCCTCTGCAGACAATGCAGCGGAGTCACCATTTAAGATTTTCAAAGAAAACTGAGAAATCTCTCCTCACTATTAACTGCTCACCGGCTCTGTGGCACAGCGGCGATGATGATCATCTGCTCAGAGATGTGGTCTTTATTCTCTGCCCAATTTAATGAATGGTGGTCTAACAGCCCAAATCCAAGAATGTGGCCTTCTCAAATACACAATATGCGAAGTAGAAGATTTCATCAAACAGTTCAGTTTGAGGTGTTAAATTATCTATTCCCAGACCTCGGGTTAAAGAAAGGTGATTTTTTTTTTTTTTTTTTTAAGCACATGCTACGGATAAATTAAAAACAAATTTATAAGCAGCAGCCTTTCAAATCAAGGTAATGCATTTAGGACTTAGCACTCTTGCCTCTTGAAGACTGAGGAACTATTTAAACTCCAGGAGGGATGTGGGAAAGCGACACCAGCGTGGCTAGGGGAGAACACTGCCTGCTGGAAAAGGAGAAGCAGCCAGCAGGAAATGCCACAGTGCAGACACAGACTGACAGCAGGGAAGGAAAAATGTTTCATCCTAACCAGTAATTGTCCCAACATGGATAGATCAACTGAGCTAGCAGGAAAACATTGGTTTCAGAAAGGTTTTTATTAGCATGCTGTCTGCGTCTCGTTCTCTTCCCTTTACAATTCACCTCACTGTCCAACACCAGCAGTCTTTTGTACCCATCTGTAAATAGCTGCTGCACAAATTAATCTCAGCCATTTCTTTGTATGAAAGATGGATGACTGACGGAGAGGAGCTAGCAGAGGCAGGTGGAACAGAACAAAGGCAAGCCGGACAAACAGCACGCGTGCGTCTGATGAGGAGCAGAAACAGGAGAGCCAGAGAAGCGCTCTGTCACCTGGTCAGATGGGCACTTCTAGAGAACAAGGAAAACAGATGTACAGGAAAACAGATTTCATTACTTCCACTTCTTCCATAAGAAACTAGTTTGTACAACTCAGCTGTGGTTACAGCATGAGCTTTTTTCATTTGTTTCTACACCAAGTAGCAATAAAGAGACCTTATTGGGAGGGTATTTTTCCCCCAGCTTAGTTTGAAAATCCTCTGAAGAAATACTTAATTCATAGAACTGATTGATTTGTTCAAATCAGCATGCCTTGCTTGCAAACTAATTAGAGACATGCTTTAGAACAAATACTGTAGCTATCTGGTAGTGCTTATTTCAAAGTCAGTATAGGTCAGAACACAAAATACTCACTAGCTTGTTTCCAAGCTCATTTTAGGAATTTCCTACGTGTCAGAATTTTGAAGTTGTATCCTTTAGTGTCCCCACAGAGTGTTCTTTTTGATTAGTTGCATAACCTCAGGAGCAGGACTCAAACTCTGCAGTCTGTAAAGAATCTAAATAGCCATAGTAATTTTAATGGAGAAAACAGAGTTGTTGGATCGGATCGTAATCCTTTAAAAATCACTGTTCTCTCTTTAACACAGGAGGGCCAGCTGCTTCACAGGGCTTCCACATTCCACGTGTTTTCAACACGGCAGTGTCTCCAGGTCTTAGACATTCATTCCTCCTGTTTAATTGCTTTTTTTCCCCACCTTAGAAGGAGTGCAAACTGCACGTGTCTTGCTTTAATATGTAAATTAACTTAAATCACATAAATAGTTCAGAGAAAAAAAGATATCTTGCCTTTCTGCTGCAGATTAAGTACATTCAGCAACTACATGTATACATTGCTGTGACAATTAAG
The DNA here is from genome assembly GCF_002078875.1 of Numida meleagris. Classification (NCBI taxonomy): domain Eukaryota; kingdom Metazoa; phylum Chordata; class Aves; order Galliformes; family Numididae; genus Numida; species Numida meleagris. The sequence goes on from NC_034420.1 coordinate 11,658,048, forward strand.
AATGGTTCTTCCGTTAACGGTGATTTCTCATGCCAGAGATTATATGTATTCACATGTAACACTTGAATCCAATGCAAAACAAATGCGCTTTGCTTGACACTACTCTATTTCGCACTGCATGTCAGCAAGGGAAAGCAGTCCAAGCTTTGGATGTTGCAGATTTACTTTCCAGGGGCACAACACTCAGGAAAAAAAAGCCAGGAACCACAGATTGTCCAAGGTAGAAACCTTTTACCAAGGCTTCTCTCATTTTCTGTGTCTAGAAGAAAATACAAGACATGAGGAGTGAGCTATTTCCCTTCACCCCCCGTTTTTGCTGAGCTTGTTTGCTTTTGATTGGCTGGGTCCCTCATATTGTCCAAAACGCAGGACAGTGCATGCCAGCAGCTACAATAGTACAAACTGAACTCGAGACATGACTTTTTTGCTGGACTTTTGGACTTTCAGGTATATCGGAGCAAGATTTACCTGAGCTCTGCTGTTGGCAAGGAAGAAATTACGCAGTCATCTTAATTACACAAATATGTGCAAGTTCATTGATCCCTTTGGCAGATAAGCATAGGTAGATAATAATAGATGGAGATATTACATGCAAATTCTCATACCTCTGTCGCTGAAGTCATCCACCAGCACTATCTCTGCTATCAGCTCGGGAGGGGAGCGGTTCAGAACGCTGTGCACTGTCCGGAGGAGGGAGGACCATCCTTCATTGTGGAATGGGATTATCACGCTGGTGTTCGGCAGCTTCTCCAGGTACAGCTTATTCTTGCAGCTGGATACAGAATAAGGTCAGAAGGTGTGCCAAGAAACACGAGCATTCCATATTAACTGCCATCAAGCAACTCAGTTCGTTCTCTTTTCCCCAAAACGATGCAAGCTGCCTGAAAAAGCACTTCTACAAGACAGAGCTGACCTGTTCCAGTTTGCCTTGCCAAAAAATGCTATTCCTTATGAAACAGCAACCGTTAATGGCCAGTAGGTGATATTTAGCAATGCAGAAAGTCAAAGGGATCTGTTAGGTGCTGAAACTGCTTTCAAAGGACATTCCCATGATAGCTTAAGATACAGCAGTCTGCAATACTTGTTCTTCCAGTTCTCACACCTCGAAGATCACTAGGAAGAGGAGTTTCTGAAGTTATTTCAGAAGTTGAACGCATCTGTCTTAAGCTCTCTTAATACACTGGTTTAGCACACTTAATCCCAGATTTCAGAGAGTTAAATAATCCTGATCACACGTATAACCAGCATCCAAAAATTTCAAATGTAACATAAAGAAAGTAAGGATCGTGTGTAACAGCACCTTCCCTAAAGAGCTGCAGAAATTGAAGACATTGTGAACAATAGATGGAAGAGACAGGATAACCACCTGAAAAGAACCGCCTGATAAATAAACACACTTCCCTCAGTAATAGATCACTCTCCATCTTCTACACAAGGCTTCCTTTGTCATCCTGGGTAAATTATTCAAATTCTATTTTTCTTAAATAGACGATCTTGTTTTAGCTGTTCTAATTTGACACTCAGCATCAGTTCGGCAGATGGAAGCCAAGAAAGCTGGGCTTTGAACCCAAAGCACTGCAGAACTTGGACAGAGCTGCAGACTCAGATCCCTTGGCTTTATGGGCACTGCCCTCGACCATTAGTCTCCCTTAAGACTGAAACAGGAGTAACACACTCTCATCTCGTGGGCATGTTTTCAAGACAGCCTCATGAAAACAATCCAGACTACAGCCATGAGTGCAGAGTTTATTTTCCTGCAGGTGTGGCCCGCAGAGTGGAGTTTGAACTTTGCTAAACAGGTGAGGTAGAAGGCCATTCAGTGAACAATTGTAGTTAAAATTACCCAACAGCTGTTCACTCAGGGACAAATCGACCCCCTTCCCGGAACCCAACACGTCCAGTGCAAAACAGATAGAGGTGAGAGCACGAATAGAGATTTTTAGCACTTAAATGATAATGCTAGCAGGGCGGGCTGCCCTCTTTCTGCTAGCAGAGGAGGGAGGCTGTGCTCCATTCCCTGCCCTGCCACAGCACAGCCTATTGCACAGCATGCACTACAGCTGATCTGCAGACCAGGCTTTTAGCACACGCACAATAGAGCCCATGCATGCAGGTAATCCCCTCCCCATTTCAGGAAGGGCAGATAGGAACAAAAGGAGCTCTGGCAGTGGAAGCTTTCTCCTGGGTGCCTTTCCCAGGGAATGGCGAAGGATACACCCATGTTATACAAACTCAATAAATCTGTGGTTACAGGAAGCGACTGTGGTGCCTGCATGAAAGGACAGTAGCTTATTCTGGGTCTAATGAATTGTCTTGGGGTGCTGCCAAGAGCTTGCAGGCTACGGCTGCAATGCACAGATTCAGTACGCAAAATAAAGCTGCATGGACTGCTTTCATCCAGCCCTTGGCAATGCGATCAACCTTCTTCGGAGGTAGCTGCTAGCTGTAATTCTGTGACAACGTGAAACAAGGTCCCCCAGTTCTCTTCTAACCCTTCCTAAACTGCAATTCTCATTTTCCAACTTTAACAAGTAGAAACTTTAGCTATTAAGTTCGACTATTGAACATGGAGAGAAACGGTTTCTCTCGAGCTATCGCATCCACGATTGTTTTACAAGACCTGCAAAATTAGTATTAAATATTCGCAATCCCAGAGGCACTGAAAGGAAACCTTTTTTGCCCCAGTTCACCTTGTGCTTACACTCCCCTCTGTCTGTAGGCACGCTTCTGAACTTTAAAGTTTCCATTTTCTCTCTTACCAAACACACAAGGGTAGGTAAAATAAGTGCTCTGCAGCACAGCTCACATCTTTCTATAGAGCTCTTTATGGACTTTACCTCAGCCAAACTTCATTATAAATTGCCCTCATCAAACTCCCAAATAATATGAAACAAAATGTTTCGAGTGTATCTTTTTTTAATGGGCAGGGAATAAACAGACCTTCTCAGCTGTGAATTCCTTTACTGCAGATCTCCATTAAATTCAACCCCATTCCCTGCCCAGCTAATCCTAGCATCCATTACATACATGCTGTTTATCCTCATCTTGAGACCTCCGCAATTATAACTCACTACACTGGGGGAAAGGATGTGTCAAACATCAAGCAGAACCAGCTGCAGCGGTGTCATTAATCACAGCTTAAGTTGTTGGTGACTCAGACACTTCACTTATTAATTTTAACTGGGGACTAGAGTCAGAAGTTTCACATTTTAAAAAAGTTTTAATAGCAGAATTAGCAATGAGGAATCAGCAACTTTGTGAAGCACTGGGGAACGTAAGGTAATTTATTAATCTTCAGGTGAGGAAACACTGCATTGTCTACAGCTTAAATCCTCAGAACCATGGCAGCCCCTTTAAACGGAGGCCAGGTAACAGCTTACGTTAGCAATCTCAAACTATTTCCTAGAATGTGAGTATCAGCTGACCAAACATCTTGATCCCATCAATCTGCATATTTAAACATTTCAACTGTGTGCCTAAAGAATTTGTGGCATTATACTTGCTCCTCTGGTCTGTGGGTATACATTGAGAAAGGTCAAGCTGCAGGATTTGGTCAGTTCACTGCGACAGCTGAAGAGGTGATCTCTCAAATGCCCGAATAAATCTTTAAATCTTATTTTTGGAAGTGATACTTCACGAGTAAAGTACACGTTGAATTCAAGTTGTTGAATTCGAAACTAACTTTCCACAAAACTAGCTTGCACCCACATGTCTAACAAGGCTTTCGGATTAAGAAGTGCACACAGTTCAAAGCACACCTCAGCTTTGTATCAACAGGGATTAAATAGGTGACTTCAAAAGCCAGTATTCAACTGGAACTGCTTTTTACACAAACTCTGGTGAAGTTTTTATGAGGAAGCTGTTGATTTCTGACAAAAACTCTTCTTCGCTGGTAGCTGAGCGGAGCTACTCTAGTCTTCTTCTGCTCCTAAAAATTTCATGGTTATTTCCAGCTACTGGCAAACGTAAGAAGCACATGGAGTTTACTGACAAAGCCATCACCCAGCTACTTCTAGGGCATTTGTCAAACAAGTCAGACATTTACATCAGTTTCTGCTGCAGAGAGAAACAGTTCTATCCTATTAGTTGTTAGAAATTGTTGGCCATGTCAGCAGGCTCAGGAACTGAGCTGTCATGTTACAAGAGATGAACATGGAAGTAGATGCCTCTTATATAAGTTCAAGATTCCTTCACCGCAGGGCTGCAAATTTTTGGTAATTTTAAGCATTTTGGAACTGTAAGGGATTTTATTTATCTATTTTAATTTTTTAACTGGTTTGTTACCTCCATCTCCCACTGCAATTACTACACACTGTCCTTTACGAATAAGACACCAGTGCCAACAGCACCCTGGCTGTGAAAGACTTGTGTTTGACAAACAAAACTGCATAAAAGCCCAGCACATTGCACATGTGGTAAATTAGGGCTTGTAAACTTTCACCTCTGGAAATGCAAACTGTATACTCACTTTGGATGTCTGATGTCTGGAAGGGAACGATTCAGAGAAATTTTATCACTCACAAAGATATTAAAGCCATTTTCCCTGTATGCCTGGTCCACTCGCTCTGCATCAGTCATTGGGTAAGGTTTTCCCTGTTCTCCATTTCCTATAGACAGACAAAATAAACATGCATTGTTACTACTAATTGGTGCTTAACAGGCCAGAGACTAATCCGTGTATCAAAAGGACAGCAGTTATCTTAGAGCCCTTTGAAATTCCTCCATTAGTTTTGTGCTGTATGCCATATTTAGCGCTGGGTCAACCTCAGCTGTGCAAAACTGTTCAAGTTAAAGTCTTCCTTCTGGCATCACAAACGGATGAAGGGGCTATGGCAAGGCCAGGAAGGATCTTTAGAGTATTTTTTTTTTTTCCACAGCAGGAAGAATACATATGGTTTAAATACCTCATCAGTGTTGCTTTTTTTTTCCAGCACAGATGGATATGTATATTTAACAACCTGAGTTCTTGTACAGAGGAGGTAGAGCCCTTGCAGACATCAGTGTAAAGATGTGACATTCAAAATGGACCCTCTTTTATGATAGAAGATAAAACCCAGAATTACAGAATAAAAGATGAATGTTATCATCTGCAACATTTTTCTTACCCCTTTTCTGAATATCCCATTCTTTAGAATCACATGATTTTTAGTAAGCTTTTAAAAATCAGTTCAGCGCTTATTCTAAAAATGCCAACGTTACCCACATGCTTTCACCTCATAATGATTATTTTGGAGTTAGTGGAGAAGATTAACCAACAAGAACTGTTGCATCATGCCAACATCAGCTGGACTCTGAAGTTCAACATACCAATCCGCACTCAGTCCAGCAAATAAAATCCAATTAATTTACGATTCGTATTAAAATATTTATAGTGATCTTACATACCCACGCGCTCGAGGTCCCTCCTTATAGCTTCTTTATTATGCCAGTCCTTTTTCCTCTGTCCATCACCAAAGTAAAGGTCTTTCTTTTGCCTCATGTGCGGTGCCTTTTAAAGAGAAGACTGGATATATTACAAAACCCAAAAAACCAATGAAACCTTTCGATTAACAGCCTCCCCCTTCCTGTAAGGGGAGACTATGGATCTCCCTTGAGGTTGGACTCAAAGCAAGTCATTTTTAACCCAAATGGGAAGATGGAAAAAGCAAGCTTTGCTTGCCTCAGAACAGTACTTTATCTGTAGCTGCTAAGTGGGTTTTTTCTTGGTGCACCATCATGTATGCAGACCAGTATTCTTAATCAGAGAATCTATTAAGAACTCCCATTTTCAATTTGAAAACATCTAATACATCTTACTTCCTATTTAATTAACAATAAAGCTTTAATGGGTGACCTATTGCAGGATCATTATTAATGAGCACACTACTATACCTGAATAAAATCAAAATAAGATTTAAAAGGTCATTTATTAGGACTCTTGCTGCTCAACTTAAAAGCAAATTTTACATGAGACATGAGCCTGCGCCAAAAGCAATTAGAGCTGCTCTTTTCATGATGTTGTTCCTGAAATTCAAAAGCAATGGGTGTTTTGGGAACAAGTCGCCAAATGAAAGATGGGGTGAATTCAGAATCAAGCAGACAATTGCGTGTGGAAAGAAAACCACTATCTCTCTATAACACAGACACCCCCCCCCCAAACCAAGGGAAATATATTTCTATGTTAAATCGGGTTTAAGGTTAAGAAGAGAACACCTGGAAGAATGAGTTTTCAATTACATAGTAATATGCTGCCAAGTACAAATACAAGTCATTTGTAGCATCTTTTCTGAGGAATTAGTTACATCAAACTGCTGGGTGTGGGTTTTTTTACCTTCTAATTTCTCTGGAACTGCAGAGTAAGTTCCACAGGCTACAACTCCCCAGAAAGAAAAAGCTAGAGCCAGGCACTGCTTAGAGGGCACGAGGTTTCATATCTCCCTCTAATGCATCAATCAAACTAAACCACCACCAGACCAAGCAGCAGCTGGCATAGTGATCTTGCAGGGCTATCAGATGTCTTTGGCATTTAATGCACAGATGTCATTTGCTTTAAGAGTTAAACTGCAAACTACTTCTATGCCTAAATTTATCGTGGGAAAGTAGGGCGTCTGGACGTTTTCCTTGCTATTTCAAGGTGTTGGGCTTCAGACACATAGAGCTCACCTCACTGCAGTCTGACTGCTGAGCTCTGGGGAGCCTTGCTGTGAAGGCTTAACAGATTATCCCCATAGGAGCACCCCCCTTTCTACACCTTTTCTACGCTTGCTAGCTCTTTTTCCACTCCAGCTCAGCGCCCGCTGTATTAGCTTACAAAACTAAAGTGAAGACAGGTTTAAGGTAAGATGTCAGCATGAACTACAGAGGCTGAACACAGGTGTGTGCTCTGTTCTGAGTATTTCTCCATGGGTGGTAACCCTTAGCAGAGGAAGTGCACCAACAGCATGAGCTGTGCTGGTGGCATCATCAGACTAAAGGGTAATAAACGAGAGGTCTACAAGTAATAGAGAGCTCAATCTGATTGAGAGCTGCCCTATGAACTATTAGAACTTACTTGGTATTTTGTTTTCCATGCAAGAGATTTAAAAATCTAGATTTTTTCAATGTAGGATCATACGATGATTTATACTCAGTTGCTCAGCTTATCCGGGAAGACATTTTGCAGATCTGGCAGAAGTCAAGTTCCATTCAGGAAAGCAGACACTCAGTTACACAAACCAATTAATTAATACCAATACTCAGAGTATTCCCCTTCCTGCTGTCTGCAATTCAGATTTACTTTCCCCGCAGGAGAGCTGAGGGGCACTCAACCGACAAGGAGTCACTCAGCCACTTCTCAATGTCAACAACTATTAAAGAACTTCTATTTGTGTCACACGACGAGCAAGGGGAGAGCAAAGCAAACTTCTTCTCCTGATCACGGAATCATTAACGCTGGTAAAGACCATTAAGATCACCAAGACCAACCCCAACCCAACCCCACCAAGCCCATAACCACGTTCCTCAGTGCCACATCTCCATAGTTCTGGAACACCTCCAGGAACAGGGACCTCACCACCTCCCTGGGCAGCCTGTGCCACTGCATCAACACTCTGTTGGAAAAGAAATCTTTCCTAATGCCCAGCCTGAACCTCCCCTGGCACAACATAAAGCCATCACCTCTTGTTCAGAGATCAAGAAGGTGCTCCAACCCAGCACTGCCAGAAGCAATGTATGATGGCTAATGCCAGTGAATGTGAGCAGGTCTGGGTGACAGCAGCATGACAAGAGGAGAGGCAGCCTGGTTATTTTTGGTATAAAGCAGATCAAATTTTCAGCTCAATGAAGCAGCTGCCCTGCAACACTTCAGCAATCCATTTCTCTGGTCCACCAGAGCTGTTTCTAATTTTTCATCCCCACTAAATAATCCTCAGTGCACGATCATTCCGTGAGAGCTTGGCCTCTGTATTGCACGAGAGGCAGATTAGGAGTTATTTATCCCTAAATCCTGTACAGAGCCCATTGCTAGACTCTCCCTACTGACATTTACAGGACTGAGTCCATGCCAGCACCAGGGAAATAAAAGTGATCCACACAGTTGCTTCATCTCCTGCTCCTCTGCCTCCAGCGCATACAGCCTTTCTGTCCTGTACAAGCGAAGCCAGACAGAAGAGTCACACAGACAAACACAACATCAAGCTTTGTATCAGCATACCTTTCTACAAGCACCTTTTAAACCTTTAAGGCCAGACACACTGCAGATGGTCAGGCAGACCTGCTGCATTCTGGTGCTGCTTTGGCCTTGGGCAGTCAAGTTTCATGAATCAGTCCAATTGAGAAGCACTCCACTATATGCGATACAACGTGGGTAAATGTTAAGGGTTTAGAACACTTCTTTCAACAGTATGACTGGTAAGCAAACTTCTAACATGTTGGTTTGGGAAGTCGCTATTAAAACATGGGACCTGAGAAGCCTGCTGCGATGAACGTCCGTGACTTTGCTCCAATGAACCTGCCAGCTCCCATCAGCGCAGCCTCCGAAGGGAATGTGTAACTGAAGCAGCGTGGTTAGCATAGCATCTCTTGCTAACATCACACTTTCAAAACTAACTAAACTTAAGCAGACTACTGAGAGAAGTCAGTGGAAATGACAAGCATTTGCCTTCCCCTGGACTGCAGTCGTTGTGCCCATGTCACTGCTATTAGCAGAGCAGTGTGTAAGGGCACAGGCAGCACGCCACTGCCACAGGGAACGCACCCACGTTAACTCCAAGTCTTCCTCACAGCCACAGCGGGCACTTTGCTGACACTGGTGTTACTGTGGAAGCTTTATTTTACATGTCTGAGCTCTAGACATCCAGACACAGCACACTCAGAGCAGAATGTTTCTTTTTTTAGTGGCTTTCTTCAGGGATGCTGCAGGGATTTGACTCACTTATGCAAATGAAATAACTTGATGATATCCTTTCAGCAGAAGCTCTAGACTGAGATACCCAAGCAATGTGCACAACACAGCCAGGTTTCTAGGACTGACTTCTGCCTTCACAATTAAACAAGCATCTCATTTACAGGAAGCTTTATCTTACCTGTAACGTTGCAGTTCATGTCAATTTTCACTTTTACCCTCATTACCCGTAAATTCGAATTGCACAGCAGAAGGCACAACACTTTTGTCCAAAACCCACCAGCACAATCCCCTCCTTACCCACATTTTTACTATGAAATTCAATGGCTGCTGTTCGAACACTGTGGTTATCTATTATTTATGGTGAGGGTAAATTGACATTAAGCATCTGGATTTCTGTCCCTACAAAGCAGCTCAGCAAACATAAGTGCCAGGGTACAGGCTTTGCCATTTTCCATTTTGCTCTGCCTTCACTTCTCATTTTGCAGAAATCTGTTTGTTTTTGAAACGGTCAGTTGTTAACAGCAGAGCAAAAAGGAGATTTCAAAGCCTGAAAGCTTTATTACAATCAACTATTAAGGCTATGTAAGTGCACAGGACATTGAATTTCACCCATTAAGTCCTACAGCATGCCCATAACTTCTGTTTCAGCTCAAACACATTCACTTTCTCTTCAAAACTGGAAGTTGTTTACCACTCAGTGATTACCTCTCCAGCAACATCTTAAACTAATCTCCTGCCTGCTTCCATTCTTCGTTTTTTCAAAAAGTGAAAATGAATTGAAGTAGAAAGGCATATTAAGCAATACATTGAAAATGGATTTAGACAGATTGCTGTAAATAAGCCCCTTCTGTCGTCTACCATGCTGTTACTTAACATGCCACCAAAGGAATCGATCAGTGTTCAAACGCCAAACAAAAATGGAATTTTAATCTTTTCTGTAATCACTATTTAGTGTGTCTGGCTCCAGTCAGAACAAGAGAAGAGGAGATGGAGATGTAAGCCAAGAGCTCTATATACTAGAGGAAAAAAGATCTGCTGAAGTGCATACAGCTAATCACAGCGCTCTGCAGATTTCCAGCCCTGTTTAAACATTTATTTTGTTGCTTGTTTAATTATTATTTTTTAAAATTGAGGAGCTACGATCTTCAGAGATGAGGGCATTTTTTCACCCCAGGTCTCTTCATTTATCCCAGCACCTCGGCGAGTATATCTTGCATTCGTATCCTACAGCAAGCTGCCGAAGATGAGAAAACACTCCAGGAAAACAGCAGGGAAAGGGAGGGCAAATGGAAACCATTCCTTTATTAAAGGAAGCTGCAGCCAAAGGCAGAGGTAAGTGACATGCCCGTGGGCTACCTAGAGCTGGGTCAGAAAATACTGACCAGACAAACTCACTATAAGAGGTCAGTTTTGATTATAACCCCTATAAGCACTGCTGACAACAGCTGGCTATTTTAAACTAGCGATTGGCAGGATACACATACAACAAAGGTGGGATTTCCACCTCTTCTGCTGATACAAATTTAGCTTCCAAAGGCCAGAAGAAAGAATATTTCACTTCCCAGAAGGCTGTGCTTAAACTACATGAGGAGGAAAAGGGGGGTCACATTTAAGGGGTTCTTCAGCACTCTCTCCTCCACTCACACCAACAGCTGAATAAACCTTTTCCTCTGCAGCACTCCAACCATTCTGCAGGGCCAACACATGATTGTTTGCAATCTGTTCGCTGGCAAAAGCTACAGAAGAAGCAAGCTGCAATTAATATGGGCAAAGCAGGCTGACTGCTCCCATCCTTCCCGGGGCACTGTGCAAGAGAAGAGCATGCACTTTGTGTACAGCCTGCCCTGATGGTGCTCCAGCAAAGCTGGAGTAAGGAAGTCAGCACCATGCAGCCTCCATCCTCGGTATGAGCATGAAAATAATTGAGATTTTCAGATCTCTTAAGAAAGAAAAATATCTCCACCATCAGCTGGAGGTACGCTTTCTAGGTCAGGAAGCTGAACATGACCTTGGATAGTCACAGCTCTTCATTTACTGGAATAGGAGACGGCATACTACTAGGAAAAGAAAGCTACTAAAAGCCTGTCCTGCATTCTACCCAAGTGTTTTCAAAAGGTTAATTTCTGAAGCTATTTCAGTTCATCAAAAATTTAAGAGCTACATTAATATAATCCATACGCTCAGCATTTCAGGAACCGTTAAAAGGCAACGCGGAACTAAATGGCAGCACATCACGGGGAAAGATTGAATGCTTTAAAAGACAAAAAAAAAAGTCTGTCGCCACAGCTGTGTCGTGACTCAGATCCAAACAGCAGGTCTGAGTCAGACCTAGAGGTTCCCTGCATCGTGCCAAGATCCTGCCGTTTGGCCATCGTGCTCTTCTCTCCCACCAGGAACACCGGTAAAATGGAAAACTGTATGTTCAGCCTTGGGCTGTTCTTTGAGACAGTCACACTTCAGGCTATGGAGATAAGTTGCTCGGCTCCTGCAGGAAGGAAAAATGCAGCACGCGCCCTTGGATCAGTCCTTATCCTGTGTCAGGGGCCTGGAGCACAGCTGGAGCAGAACCAGCAGAACCAAGTGGGGCACACGGACACGGAGCAGAGCCTTTTCTGCAGAACACCCAGGGAGGCTCGGCAGCTGCGTGCAGAGTTGTTGAAGCAACGTTTCCCTCCCAGAAGGCCAGGTGTGCAGCACCTTTGGTGGACAAGATAGCCTACTGCTTCAGCATTACCCTATTCCAGCTGACTCAGTGTTTATTAATGCAAAAAGATTTTTCTATGGCATGCTAGGACAGTACTTTGTTGATCTGAATGATCCCTTCCCCCACTTTGCACTCCTTCGTTTAAGTTTTATTTGACCTCAGCTGCTGAAAACCCCTTAGCACAAACCAATTTTTTAATCTACAGAAGCATCCTGGTTCATCAGATGATTAAGGTCTGAAGACATCAGATAAGGATGGTGATAGGACATCCAGCTCAGCTGCCTATCTCTGCCAAACACTTCACACCTTGCTCTTCACTTCACTTTAGAAGAAATAATGACAGTTCAGCAGTGTTTGCTGTTCCAAACCTGCTCTTTGACTAACTCCATCCAGGCACACACTCACGGTGCCTTCCCAGTGTCAGTGCAAACAGTGAATTCCTCCCCAGGTTCCAGCACACCTCAGAGTGCAGTGCACCTTCAGTTTTGGACCGTTCTTTCAGCTGCCAAAAACCCAGCAGAACCATTTTTAGGCTTCAGAACAGTTCTCATTGCTTTAATTTGCCCACAACCTCTTTTTCATCTTCTCAGTTCGCTACAGCATTTAAAGCCCTTGGTATCTGCAGAAGTGCTCCGTTTCCCACGCAGCAGCATGCCTCAGGAATCTGCTCCGAGTTGTGGGATAAGCTCCTGCAGGCACTGAGCTGCATCAGAAACCTCATTTCCCCCTCAAGCGACAGGCACAGCTCTTTGACCTTGCTTTAACATACAGCAACACATTGTAAAATTCCCAAACAAGAGTTTACTCCCTGGGCTATCCTCCCATTGAGATAGGAAACAACTGTTAGTCACGTTGCCTGAGGTACTGCTACGATGAGCTGTTCTGACAGCGAGTATGGAGGTATGGAAATGGATAAATCATCTCTGAACCGCCAGTCAGAATGAGATTAAAGACTTCCCGACCCCCCTCCTTTGCTTTCTGCTTCACGTGCTTCATGGGAACTCCACACCAGGTAAGCTCTTTCAAGGAGCCAGCACACATGCTGTACATCAGTGCGTCCCCAAGAGCCTTTAGGACTGCGGCTCCCAGAAGAAGCTACAAGGACAAAATCTGCAGAGACACGTTGTTTGGAGAGATGCTGGTTTGGTGATCAATGGACAGCTGAAGCAGAATCCTCCAGATGTCTGTGTACATCCATGCTCCATTTAATCACAGAAGGCACTCAAGCAGCAGGAATTTCCTGTATGGACATACTTAGCAGCACTGCTGCTGAAATCTGACTTATCAAAGACTTACAGGTTGTGCTGCATATGCAGAAACACTTGACTAATCTGCATTAAGATTTAATAAAAACGCAGGATATAAGAGCTGTTAATTCCATCATTTCCACGAATTCCCTGTACCCAGACCATAAACTCCTGGTCAGATTACAGGAACATTAGGCCAATCAAAGATTGCTCAGATGAACACAGCTTCCAAATATTTTGAATGTTAGCAGAGATTCACACCATGTACTACACTAGCAGAAATTCAGATCTCATTAAATATACCACAATGATCACAGTGTACCATCCTCAGCAAATACTGCACAAGCAAAACTCACAGTACTTGGACAGTGTCAACGGTTTACGGGCGTTCGGCCCGGTTCAGTGACGAAGGGGACAGGGGATTCACGGGTCCACACCCCAGGAAAAGGGGAAAAGGGGAAAAGGGGTAAGGAGATGGCCCTGAGAGCAAAGAACAGCGGCAACAATCTGAGGAGAAACAAACTAATTTATTAAATAAGATATCGGAATGCAAAACAACACACTATAATACAATATAATTACAATTTAAGCTGATAAATCCAATACAGAGAGAGAGAATGTCCCAAAATCAAGGTAGGCCTTACTCTACTACCGACGATAAGACGGCTGGAGAGCGAGGTGCTGCCAAGACGAGAGACGGCGGAAAAAGGGACGAGGTCTCGTGATCTGCAAGTTTTTATACTGTGAGCTTTTATCTTTTCCCTCCGGCTGGAAAATGGTAACAGAGGAGAAAAGTACCGTGGGGAATGTAGTAGTCCTTCTCTTCTGAGAACCAGGTACACTCACTACATGATGTTATGATGTGAAGTACCAACAACCGAAAATCACAAAACCATGACAGACAGCAAATGTAAAATTACAAGTAAGCTGCGTGCTGCAAGTAGTTGGATCTGGGCAATGCATGACCACAAATTGCACTTTGCTCAGTTTACAAAAATTATAGCACTTGTAACTGCGGAAGATGAAAGAGCTATTTCAGTTTACAGATTTCACAGATTTGCAATTGAAATGTCCCTGGATAGCCCTTGGGAAGCTCTGGTATAACAGCTGAAAGAAGGGAGATGGCTGCTAAAGCTCCAAGGAGTTGTGGAGACAGGATAGGACAGAATCCATCCACTGTGTGTCCAAAGAAAGAGGTCTAAGATTTCACCTAAATCAAGGTGAAACTATGCTGCACAGATCTCAGTTTTGATACTTTCTAAAGCATAAACTATGCTACAGGTGTGCCTTGCATTTTGTGATTAAGAGCCACCACTGAGACAGGAGAACGCATTATAAATATTTACATGAGGCTGGATGAATTAGGCAGCGTGAAAACTTACTGACTGTGATACCAATAAAAAGAATCAATATGGATTTTGCCTGGAAAAACAGGCAGAGCATTACAAGGTATTCAAAAGCACGAGAGACCTGCAGGCTTCGGAACAGCTGAGATCCTCAGATCTGGTTTCCTCTCCTTGTGGAAGCTGGGCTTATGCTCAAACTTACTGAAGTAAAACTCAAGGGCATGCTACAGAAGTTCGATGCTCTTGAAAAATGATAGGAAAAAAAGTCTATATTTTAGCTTTTTTCTGAAGTCTTTATCCATCATTGGGATGGATAAATCATAGAAATTTCTCCTACCAGGAATGTGCAAGAGGCAACATCTGACCAGGAGTGATGTTATCTGCCAAGAAGTCACTCAGTGCAGGAGGATGCCTAACATCTACCAGAGGCACTCACCTCCTACTACAGGAACTAATTCCCAGACACCTACCAACGCATCCTTCTGAGCAGATCACAGCTGCAGTTGAAGAATAAACTGTTCCCTGAAGGGTGGATGGGTGACACAGAACCTCTTGCACCTTTCTTGCTATTGACATCTGCTGAATGAAGACCAAAAGGACGACAAGCCCAAGACACTGAGAGGCTTGCAGACATTTTCAGAGACTACTTTCCACATTATCTTCTGCTTTCTCACATCATCTTCTGCTAGAAGGAAAAATAACTTGCTAAATTAATACTTAAACATCACTTGAACAAAATAATTCCAACTAACTCCAATAAAGCTAAGAGAAGCATACACATTTCTGTCTTATTTTCCATTCTCATCACTCAGTACTCTTCGGTACCTGTAACCCTCACTGTGACAGCTATAGTTTAGAAAAAACATTACTTATAATTGAACATGTTTATTACTATTACCTCAGGTGATGATCATCTGTTGTTTCGCCTCTTAGTTCATACTGCTAACATTAGACTCAATCTGGCCTTTTAATTAGAAGCAATGGAGCAAAACCCCATTGTGCTGTTTTCCAGCAATGGAATATCACTGTTTTCCTTTCAGATATTTTAGGAGCTTTGAAGTAAATTCTCTATCAAATTCCTGGCAGACTTGATGCTTCTTGACAGCGTTATGCTAAACTGAAAACATCAGCACTAAAAGGCAACATTTTACACGCCTCTTCTTCCTGAAGAAGTCATTTAACTGCTGTTCAAACAAGGAGAACATTGCACCTAGCAATAGAAAATGCACAATCAATGCCAAAATTAATCATGCTCCTCTCACAACCAGACTTCCTGAGATCACCTCTGTTACTCAAACATTTGAGCTGTCCTACCTCCAGTTTCCCCGTTCATGCTGTTTATTTGATATACTTGTGCGTGTCTGCATCTCCAGAAGATAGGGAATAGAATAACTGCCCTCAATGGCAAGGAAGTCCTGCTGCACACCACAATGTGGGGTGGCCGGTCAACTCTCGTACAGTTACAGCGTTCTTGTAAATAGTTTTCCCCGTAAGGAAGAACAGGTCACTCCTCGAGACCAGGCACAAGCTGCATTATCCCACTCTGAACATAAAGATAAAGAGCTGTGAGCACAAATGCCCCAGTGTCAGTCTTCAGACATCTAGAAACACAAGTCATCAGTGATGGTAGACATCACACACTTAAGGACTAAAATACCACCATGACCTGGCTGTTGAAGGTTATCCCAAGGAAAGTTCTAGGCACCCTAAAAGTTGTGTTTAGAATAATGGATATCGACTTCTCATCAGTTCAGTGCTGAAGTGCCAAGTACATGTACCCAGCAAGACAGTGTCTGCCACTCTTTCACCACTCCTCCCTTCACAGGAGAGGAATCGACAGAATTCCCCACACACTCTGTACACGCCATCTGTTCACACTTCCCAAGTCCAATACTTCTCTCCTAGCAAGCTGCCCCAGTGGCCTGCTTCTATCCCTTCTGATCACGTTGTGAAATTGTGAACATCACACATCTTGATACCATCCCAAGGCTTTTATTCTCCATACCTCTACCCTAAACTGAGAGGAGGCTGACCCAAGGCCAGGAAAGGATCTAGTAATCTGTACTGTAATGATGAATCTAGTGGCTAGATAAATCTTGGGTAGGTATGCTGGTCCCTCCTAGAGATGCCCTCTAGCAGTGATCTTCACTTGACACATACAGCTGCAAGCTGTAATATAGGAAGAAATTAACCTGACTGCTCAAGATGCCAAGAGGGGTAGCAAGGAGAGCAGGTTTCTTACCGCCTGGTTAGGGTACAAGAGAAAAAAAATTTGAAATCCTAAGATGAAATTGGTTGGGCCTAGGAAGAAGGTTATTGACAGTCTGAGGGCTATCATCTCCAAATGCTTGTGGAAGACAGATGAGACATCCAACAAATGGAAAAATACAAGCACATCTGGGGAATTAAGGACAAGAGGGGTTGGGGATACAGATACAAAAACTATGTTTGTGCACAAAAGGTGACAAATCACTTTAGAGAGTCACTTAGAGAGTCACCAACAGGTACTAACTATGGCACTGTCAGGATAAAAATCAAGAAATGAGCAGCTTCTTTCTGGGATGAGTAACAACCGTGCAGACAGGAGGGAGGAGATGCATCACGTCCCTGAGTGTTGCAAACATGAGTAGGCAACAGTCTCGTTATTGCTAATATCCGAATTGGAATTTACTCAAATCTAATCAAAATCTACATGTTTTGATGAAAACATCCAAGTCATGTATCAAAATTAGCTTTACCAGAATTTTTCTAGACTCTGTAAGACTACCTATTGATTTCAATCCTGGAATAACAAGCATGCTCGTTAAATCCAATGTTGCCAGCTAAGTGGACAACAGAATTAAAAGCCAGAAGTGGTCCTGACAAAACAGAAGAATGCATCAAAAATGCGGGATACCACTCAAAGGGTGGCTAAAAAGGCATTAACTGTACAAATGCAAGACATGACTCACTTCTTTTGCAGTATTTCAGCAGCTGTTCTGTCATTTCTGGGTGATGATAGGTCACCTACTGTATGAATCTGTCCCACTCTTCAGAAGAAAAGCATGGTTCTTCCTGAGATATTTACAGAAACATTATACACAGAAGTACATAAAATTATGGGTGCTGAGCAGGGCAGAGGTGACTAGGTAGAAAGGAAGGGTATTAGAGACAGTCCTCTTTTCAGAAAGTCACAAAGAAAATGGGGAAACATGAGATTGAAAGCACAGCACAGTCAGAATTACTGCAGTGGCTCATCTACTACGGGAGAAATTAGTATGTCCCATCTCAGGCCAAAAGCTAATTAGACTTTGAGGAGTCTTATTTTACCACAGGGGCCTTAAGGGACATCTCTCCCTTGAGTTTAAACTGAAAACATCCAACCCTGGAAGTCTTCACTAACTGGTTTCTGGAAGCTTAAAGTAAGTCAGGGCTACAGAATAACCTCATGAGCATCCAGCAGGAATCACAGAAACACAACGCAATATTTTCAATTTTCTTAAATCCACAGCACAGCAGAACTATATTCCAAAGAAACTGAATTATTTGGAGCATTTATTGTCCTTCAGCATCATTACGACAGCATAGGACTTAGCCTTATAACAAAGTATAAATTCTCTTCTCCACAGCACATAGCCTGCCCTAGCCATAATGAAGCTCCATGGGACTGAGAAAAATTGCTGTAGAGGAGGGCATTCTCTGTAATAGAGATTTTGTAGCTTGTTGTACTAGAATCAAGCAACCAATCTGACTTGAACATTTTATACCTCGCATTTTTATGAGTCTCACTTCATACTGAAAGAATACTGTTTAAGCATCGACAAAAAAATCAATAAAGAAATAAAACACATGGTTGTACATAAATACACCAGAGAATGGCCAGTATAAATACCTCACATTTGCCTAGGCGTTTTTTCTACCAAGGCTTATTAAACAGGCAAAAAATAAGTTCATTCTGCTAGGACCATTTTAACGAGGGAAGCCTATTAACAGGTCTTGGTAAGGTGCCTCTGAGCAATTCATTGTATGCACGATCTCTCTCGTGTCCTCTGAAAATTTATGCTGTAACACTTCAAGGCAAAAACAGTGCTGGTAAAACCATACTACAGCACAGCTTACATGAGCGGAACACGGCGCTCCGTTTTACCAGCTTGGAGGAATTTTCCAGGGGAAGCTCTGTTTAAGCTTTGTAAAGTCTTCCCGGCTTCCTTCAGTGGGGGCAAGGAGCGAGGCATATCTTTTATCCTGGATTTTGGGTGTTTCCACAACGCCTAGGCAGTTGTTCCAGGAAGTATGCAGGTGATGTTTGGGCATCTATTGTTCAGATTTTGTTACTCTTAATATCAGCTGAAATTCAGAATGAAAGTTTGCACTGTTTACTCTAGTGCAAGGAAGAAAACACCTGGAAAACAGACGGCCCTTGGCAGTTTGCAGAGGGCAGGAAAGGCACACCTCTGGAGCAGCATCAGGCAACATCGCCTTCAGACAGCACTGCTTCCTAAACCACAACAGAAGACGCGTCCAGGTCAAAGACCTTGGCTATAACCAAGAATGATTTCTTCAAACACTGCTTCTGGTGACCGGGCGTTCCTCCTCAAGGGCACTCTCTTGCTTTCAGATGCAGACAGCTCCAGGAAAGGAGTTACAGTAAGGGCTGTCCACAACGTGTGCTCTCATCACCTCTGAAAAGTAATGCTCAGCACAAAAGCAATGTGAAAATCATGACTGTAACACGCAGCAGTCTATAAAGGGTTTCAGACCAGTCTTTTCAGATCAGCCTCTGCAACGCTAGCCACATTTTTATTTCCCTCTGCCTGCAGAAGCGTGGATATTCTGACAACAGAGCACTCCAAGTCTTCAGGACCACCTGCAACTGAGACAGGCAGAGAAGAGCCACCCGCACTTTGAAGTTTGACTGGACACTGCATGTAGCATCAGGCAGAATTCTGAAATTCTGTGCCACAGTTGACTGCAGTAGGATAGAATTTATTTTAGAAGAAGCTTATCTATTTCCAGCTCAGTGTTTTTTAAACATTCTGAAAGATGTGAATATCTGCTGAGCAGGGAGTAAGCAGGCTGAACAAACTGAGACTGAAGAGAGTCAATTAGTGATAACGGACTGGTATTATTACCATAAAAGACTAAAGTTCAAAACTTGATCTGTGCTATAAACGAAGAATCAATCTACTTAATTTTGCCAATAACCATTCTTTGGAAATGGGTTTTCCATCACTGCTCAAGAAAAAGCCCTGACCTGATGACTAAGAGCGCAGATCAGAACAGCTGAGGTCAGCCAACACCATCCGAGACCCACTGGCCTTTTTGAGACTGATCTGCTGACCACAAAAAGCTTTCAGAGATCCTCTTTGTTCATGACAAAGGCCTATTTCACAGACACTTCTGCACTCTCTAAAAAAAAAAAAAAACACACCCTGCCAGTGCTAGAGTACCACTGTATAACTCAAGAATTATACAGTGGGAATGCAAATTTTCTCCATCCTTCTGAAAGTCAAAAAATAAGTTTTCCATTCCAGAATGATTTCTGAAGGAACCATACCACAGGTACAGACATACAAGGCTATTACCAGTTATTACAAGTTCTTCCCAGGTAATTACAAGTACTTCACAGGGGACAAACAAGGTGCGAACACTCCAATTTCTTAAAGCCTTTTGGCATAAGCAGATCAGCTAAGAAGTTCTGAATGACTTTGCTTAGGAGGTGGCCATCCCTACATGTTCCATCTGACCTTACTAATAATCATTCAAGCTTCAAATCTGCTACGAGAGTCCCTGTTGTAAGCAATTATTTGCCTCCGTGCAAAAACGTTAATTTCATGCTCTGTAAACACATCTCCTTGTGAAAGACCAGCCTGCCTATAAAGATTGCTTTTGACAGCCTGATGACCATCTTCTGCAGCAAGTGACTGAAGCATCCCTCACTAGGTAGCAACATCTGTTCTCCCCTCCGTATAGCAGAGGACAGACCGAGATGACAAGTTTACAGGTGAATCACGTATAATGACCTTTAAAAAAAAAAAGGGGAGCTGGAGTGCTTAGGCAGTTACTTAAAACAGAGCAACTTGACATCATAAAATTAAAGACAACAACTGCTTTCAAGTAGCTGTAACATGTCATAACATTCCATCAAGTCACCTACTGTGGAAAGCATTATTTCTGCAGTTCTACTCTTAAGATAAGGATGCACAGAAGATGAAGGCTGGGGTAAGAAGGGTGACTTTTTAAGTAGCAGTGGAACTGCAAGAGAAAGGCTGGGTGTCAAACTTAGGGGGAAAAAATACCACACTTTACCAAAACCAGCAGTGAAAAGTAGGCAGATTATTTGGCTGATAGCACCAAAACCAGCTGCATCTACACTTGTGAGCAAGAAACAGGCACTGCCCGTGAGATCAGGGAAGATTATGCTATACTGCAAGCCCTCCTCCTCCCAGTGTTAGTCTGAATCCCAAACTAAACCCATCAGATACATACAATTTTAATTTTCAATGTCAGCACATGTAAGAGAGAGACAAGATAAAATATTTAAGGCAGTATAAAAAAGCAGCTGACTTCTGAAAACGCTACATGTGAGAGTTACCACCTTTGCTAGAAAGGCAAGAGAATCATAAATATGCCAGGCATCTAATCTGGGGAACAACTCAACTTGGAATAATTTTATGCTATTAAGAGATGCACACTGAATATGCACTCAGATCACTTCATAATTCATATCTAACACACATTAAAAGTCAGCCTCGGTTTTGCAAAGCTTGTCAGGGTGGTCTTCCAAACACATCTGAATCCATTTTGACATATGTAAAGAGCAATGACATGCTCTTCCACCTCTCTTAAAGCTCTCACTTCTGTGCTGCTTCGCAGATGCCCTCAACCAGACCTATTTTCTCATGCCTCATGTTCTAAAATACTCCAGGGGCCACGCTCGTTAAATGAACCAGCCCTTTTCACTTCTAAGAACATTTCTTGAAACTCTAAGTAATAAGCAAAGAGACTTCAAAATTTAAGTCCTCATATGACACTTCCAGATTAGGAAATATTTATGTCTTTCCCTAAATTTACCGCTCTGAGAAGAGGCCAGACAAATTCACCATCCCCAAGAGCACAGAGCAGAGCAGTCGGCTATTACGAATTACCGAAGTATAAAGCTCAGATAGATGTCAGTGCTTCCATAATCCCATTTAGGACAACAGCTCAGAAGCAGGCTGCACAGGACTAGATTTTCAGAAATTACATTAGGAAGAAGAAGGAACTTAACATTTACTATAAGGAAGAGATGTCAATCTTACGAAGATAAGAAGAAAGATTCTTAATACAAACAATTTGTTGAAATTACTTTCCAATTCACAAAGCAAAACAAGCAGAATCAAGGCTGCTATGTACTTCCAAGTAAAACTAATCTTAGACTGATAAATTCTGAGACTTTTTTCCCATAGCCTGGGGTAAATCCTTGCAGATTCTTTGAAAAGGCGAGACCAGACTCTCCTCTACACAGCACAGCAAAACCTGCTTGTAAAGTTACATTGCTGTTCTATACTCATCTTTTTTGGGAGCAAGCTCATTTAAAAGACTTCCCCCCCCCTCATTTTGAATCCAGTTCAACTCATTGATCTAATTTAGAGGAGCTCCCTACACAGAGCACAACTGAGCAGGACACAATCTGCAAAGGGAGGGCAAGACAAAATCACCCTGCCACCAAGACAACGTGCCTCCAAACCCTACCTAACACGTGCTGTTTGATTACTGGACTGTTACCAGCCAGGCAGACTATTTTAAGGTAATTCATTTGCCATTCTTGCTATTGCTACCATTAGCAAACTCAATTCACGCTTTCATGCTCCCTCAAACAGGAACACGTATCAGCCTCCAACTTTCAGGCTTATTGAACCAAAGAGTTTTAATCTCTTGCCTGGCAAAGCAGAAAACTGCTCATGTCAAAAAGAAGGGAAACCTCAGTGCCAGCCTGAGGGAGTCAATAACTGCTTCCTGGTAGGTGCAAAATTCAGCATATTTTTGGCTGCTCAGTACACTTCGTTTTAATGTGCCTAGACAACTTTAACTAGTTCCTGCAATTTAAAACACCTTCCCTATATATAACTTTAAATGGGCATTTGCTGTAGTTTTCAGAACTGCGTCAAGCCCATGCTAACGTGTTAATCACTGTGACAGCTGAAGACGACCCCAATTAAACAACTCCACAGCAACACTATTCTATTTAAACAATCTTGGCAAGCTTCAGAAAGATCATTGCCTAAAAGAAAGAAAAAAATCCACAACAAAAATGAACCACAAAACAAAAAAAAATGCTTGTGTAGTTGAAAGCCTTCATCACTTAATCTGCCATACTCAGTAAGAAGCATTCAGACTGTCTGGAATAATTTACATAGCAGCTCTCATTACAGTAAGCCAAACATTTCATCCAAGAAGGGAAAGAAT
The DNA here is from genome assembly GCF_002078875.1 of Numida meleagris. Taxonomy (NCBI): domain Eukaryota; kingdom Metazoa; phylum Chordata; class Aves; order Galliformes; family Numididae; genus Numida; species Numida meleagris. The sequence continues at coordinate 11,680,635 of NC_034420.1, forward strand.
GAAGAAACTACAGTGCACGGTGGTGATGGGGGAAAAGAAAATCAAATACTTTTACCTCCACAGATCTCTTAAATGAATTTTCAAAAGCAGCAGTTGTTTCAGACAAGCCAAGATATTCCAGTTAGACCACAGGGACAAGAAACCATGCCAAATTCCTGAAAATCAAATAGAAGCCAACTTCTTGCTAGTTTCCATTAAAGGTGGGATCGTTTTCTTTTCCTTAAAGATGTGAGCCAAAATTCAGATTTCAAAGTACTCGTATCAATCTTCTGAGTGCTGCTTGGAAATATGGTTTGTTTTTGATTGATCTTTCTGAAAACGAACCGTGACTTGTCTCTTCATCACAAATGCAGACCTGTAGAAATTGTGGGCCCTTCAGATGAAGATCCACAGGTCAGTGGGATAACCAAACTACCTGCCATCACAGCTAGCTTTGCTTTAGGCCAAACACAGAATCACTGACTCAAGTATCACTGCTACTTGAAGAGGCAAATCACATACGGTTTTCCTGCTGTCAGGTTCTGTAAGCTTTAACTACCTTGGTAGAGAGCTGACAGTTCTCCTAGCACAACGTGGTGCCACTTCACGCAAGAGATGGAGAAAATCTCAGGTGAAGAACAGCTGAAGGAGAGCCAAGTGAGGGAAGGGTGAAGAAAACCAGAAGAATGTATGGGTAGAAGCAGCTTGGCAAGGACTCCAGGCTCCATGCTCATTATAGAAAGGGGACTTCTGAGCACACATAAAGACAACACTGCAGCTGAGGGCACACCTATCTTTGAAATGTTCTGATGAAGTGGTGGTAAGAAAGCAGAGCAAACTCTACAGATAGTGGAAACACCGTGAGTGACAAGGGAAAACTTCTTTGTGGCTCAGATGAGCAACCACTAAGAAAATATATGTATTATGAGCAGAAACATTTTGTTTAAACTTTCCTAATTACACACTGTAAGACACGAAAATATGCCCAACTAAGCACATCCAACCAGTAGCTCTACAGAAACTTACTGTCAGCGGAACTGCCCGCCTCACGCATTTGGCATACATCATTTTCCAGTCACTGCGTGCCCGGGAAGCATCAAAACCTGAACGTTTCATTTGTTGTAGCCCAACAATACAACAAATCATTTTATCCTATACAAACAGAATCAAACAAGGAAACCTCTCCTCTTTGCCAGGCATCAGGGAGAGCCTTTGTTGAGCTGCACAAGAATTCGGCATAACCAGTTCATGCTTAAAAATCAGCATGCAGCAGTGAATGTTCGCCATCCCAAAGCATGGGGAGATTTGCTAGGAGGATTATATCTAAGCAGTTTTAAACAGTAATGTGAAGTAGCAAAATCCAAATCATTAGACTTGCATTTGCTCGATTCGGCTCCCGCGGCAGGGCAGCGTGCCACGCTCCTTCCAGCAAGCAGGTAGGCCCCTGCTCAAGTAGCTACCCATGGAAGCTTGCCATCTCTAATCTCCTCTTGGAATTGGTCCCCAGTGCCAGGCAGACTCTGGGGATTTCAAGGAGCGCAAGCTGGCTTACACCTAAACTGGTCCAAAGCTGGAGGAAGGCTCCTTAGGGGTAACATAGACACACACGGGGATTTCCTTTGGTCACCCTGCAAGTTATAACAGATACCTTGTTAACCTTCACTAGCAAAGAGAAGTAACTTGCTCTGAAGTATTTTTTACCCATAAAGACCTTGTGAAAAAAGTAAGCAATAACATTTAAGCAATCCCTATTTCCCTTTCAAATTCTCTAGAAACATTTTTGGTGGAAACCCTCCTCATGCAGAGAATCAGGACTACCGTTACATGAAGAACTACCAGCATATAGAAACAACTACATGCGTTTCAAATGGACTGCCTCCTTGGCACCTCGCTGCCCACAGGGCTATTTCTACTGCCCAGCTCTGAGCAATTAATCTTTCAGCACTCAGCCCGTCCACTGAGAACTCAGGGTGCTGAATACTGGATCACTTTTCAGTGAGGTGCCTACACCAAAGCAGAGATATTTCCCCAACCACTCTCAGGCTATGGAGAAATGAATGACTGGTTTACATGCTGGGGAGTCAAGCTGCCTGAATTTTGGCAGTCAGTGGTACCTGACAGTTCCCAGTGTCAGTAATCATGTAGCTGCTCTCTACCACAAACCCATACATTTGAACATGCAAGCAAAATTTTGTCCTATGTACACCCACACACATAGGGTAGCACAGCACATGTAAGTACATGTATATATGTATTTATGTGTACACATAGATCACTCTGAAAGTAACGCCTCCTATTTATTTCCATGGAAACTACAACAGATACAAAGAGCACATCAACACTGTTTGACGGAGCAAATTCTCAGCTACAAAACACTATTTTTCAACAGTCACCACAATTCGCTGTGCATTTTCACCAGTGATGAACAAGAGCCTGCATGCTGCGCTCACACAAACCCGCATGGCCCATCCAGAACGTGGCTCATCATTCACATCACTGTCACCACTGCTGAAACGCACCACCCAGCACCTCACTGTGCTCACATCCACTGGTCGGTCTCCATAAACATCCAGCAAGCACTGATGAATGGCAACGGGTGCCATTTTTTCCACATGGAGGAATTCAGCGACACACCTTTGCTTCATCTGCACTTCCGTGTCAGACACCGTTCTGTCAGACTGCCCCTCTGCTGCCAGCTGTCACACAGCAACAAAACGTGATGGAATACTGCTGGGAAGGTTCAACCTCTACCGCCATACCATCAACACCTGCCTCTGACATCAAGGCCCAAAACAGTAAAACAGGAGGCATTACTTTCGGAGCAGCCATCATCTACAGAACGCAACGCATGCAGACACCCTTCTGGCCAAGTGTTCGATTCAAAGCTATGCAAAGACAAAAAAAAAAAAAGAAAGAAAAAGAGCACCAAGTTCTCTTTATTTGAAATCCTTTACTTTAATCCTGAACGGAGTAATTGAAGTATCACAGCAGTGCCTGCAGCAGAGGGCCGTGCCACTGCCACTGGTGCACAAAACTCAGCGTTCCCATATGCTCGAACACATGCTCCAGCTTAACGCTGAGAAGCTGCATGCATTTAGCAATGTGTTGAAGGACCATCTCAAGCAAATGCTCACCTTCTAGTGTGAGCTATAGAGGGCCAGTAAATAACAGACTGTCTAAGACCATCCTTGGCAACATTTGTTCCCGTCTCCATGTGTGCCCCTACTGACTAACATCTGTGCATGTCTTGTAAAAGAATGTTTGCAGCTAGTAAATTCCCTGACAAGGGCAGAGAGTAAATTTTCTTGATTCAGACACAGAACGTTTAATTCCTAAAACTTTATTTTCAACATTTCCTCAGAATACACTGCATGCAATATTTAGAGCTCCTGGCTTCCAGGAGACATTTGTCAAAGCGCATTTAGAAGCAATAATGTCTAAAACATCTGCAGCTGGTTAGAATGCATCAGGAAAATAAAGTTGTCTGGCTTCAGTACTGTGCCAGTGTTTGAAGGAAAAAAAATAAAATCAAAACCATATGCCTGCTCTTAGTGTATTCTCAAGTGGTCTATATTTCATAAGGTAACTTACCATTAATTTTTAAAGTCCTATGAATTGAGTTCTACTAATTGGACTTCTTGGGCTTTTTAAAAAATGCTTTTAAAGAACCTTGAAATTCCCATAATCCAGCTGGCTTTGATCCTACAGGTTCAGACATCCAAAATCTTGCCAGTAAGAGCCATAAGCTCCAAAAATTCTCATAGCAGGGCTATACCCAGAACACCTCCCTTCAGTTCGACCCAGAAACAAGTCTCCCGGGATTGTTTTATCCAGGATATCACCATGATGGGTGCACAAAACGAGCAACTTACATTGTGGTTTTTAAATTTACACTGTCTCCAATGAACACTGGCTTACAGCTTCAAAGGAAAGAAAATGATAGCAGGGATTTTAACCCAGTGAGAAACTCATCCAGGTCTGAAATGAATGGCTCTGAAAGCCGTTCAAACAAGGTGAAGCTCTTTTCCTGCTCCAACACAACACTTTGGCTTCACATCTCCTGGGAAATTAAGGGAGATATAATTAAGCAGTCTGGTCGTACTCTTTCCTCTGAGCAGATGAATGTTTTTCTCAGTCCCACAGATTAATGTACTCACTCACCACTTTCACCGCTCAGTCTCTGATCTCAGGGTGAAGTTCATAAAGATTTGCCCCCATCCTTCTTTCAGCACACAAAAGACATTTCAAAATCTGTCTTCAGTTTAAGTGCTCCATAACCAGTTTCCCAGGAACGCTGCTGCAGGCTTCCCTGTTCCTAAAGAGCAACTGCGCTGCAAAGATGGAGGCAAAGTCACCCATTCCTCCCGCAGAACCTTGCATCAGGATAGATCCTTACGTGGCTGTGGACACACCGGAAGATTGAAAAGCAAATATAAAGGATCAAAATTAACATTTCATTTATTATAAAAAATATATATCCAGATGATGTGCAAGGTAGCGGTGTTCTCCTTACCACCACACGTTTGTTTTCGAGCTGAGCCCCGGTTTGACATAATCTTGCAGTTCCCAAGTCTAGAGCAGAACATCAACTTGATGAGCAGTTTCACAGCTGCTCACAGGTCCCGGAAGGGGCAACACAAATTGGCAGAGTTCGGATTTTATTTTTTAAACCTTTTGCAACTTTATAAAATCGAGCAGCCAAAAGTCAAAGGCTAACTGCAAGCTCAGAGAGGCCTCTGAAGCTGCAGCCAAATTTCCCTAGCGCTGGTTGAGTAAGGGGAGATTGAATATCACCTCCTACAGAAGTTAATTGCTCTCACCAGGAAGATGTAGCAACGCTACTGAAGCCAACTGTTCTCTTAAGATACCTTTAAAACGAGAAAAAAAAAATCCAAAAAACCCACATCAGAATCTATGCAGAACACAGATTTGGAAAGACATCAGACCCAGAGCTCTTACAACGCAACTTATAAATGGAGAGCTCTGCTTTACTGTTACCGAAATTCAGTTCCCTCAACACACAGCCTCTCCAGTAACAGCCTACAAAGCCTGAAGTTCTGCTGCTGATCTGTCAGCACCTTCATTCCAGCACCGAGAGCTGCTTTCTGTCTATAAACTGCTCCTCATGCTGCAGCCTGGCACGAAGTTCAGCTCCACGCAGCAGGCCGGGGCTGCATTCAGTCTGACTGAAGTGCTGCATGGATCTTGCTTCGTTGCTGGGGCTTCTGGATATGGCTACTGAGACAGATGCCCTGGGAAGTGCTGCTTTATCACCCCAGCTGTATAAGTGGTTTTAGCAAGACCAGTATTGCCACTGGCATGTCTGTGCGTTGGTCTGTAAAACCCTAATGAAAACCCCAAACCAACAGCACAGTCCTATAAAAGCACTCAGTCCATGAGGGTACATGTCAAGAACTCACTACATAGATTCGGGGCTTTAACCACTACTCATAATGGCAGAGACCCACCTCTTCTCAGCTTCCAGCACAGGCAGACCCAGGACAGAGCAAAGTGTCCTTACAGGCAAGGCTCTCCAGCACTTGTTGCCTTCCCATCACCTAAACAATGCATTAAATACTTGCAGCACAACTGTGCTGGCTGCCAACAACTCCACACAATGTCTCGTGTAGATCACCCAGTGTTTTAGAAGCAGCAACAAGCTGTGCAAAAAAAAAAGAAAAAAAAGAAAAACACTGTGAATGGCTGTTAGTCTGGATGCTGCATGGTCTTATGAGGCACTGTCTAACCTGACACATCCAGGGAAATGCCCTCCAAGGAACACTAGGCATTTTTTCCATCACTGCTGAAGGACCACAAATACAAAACTGCAAAATCCCAAAGAGCGACTCAATGGCAGCGTCAGTTCATGAAAAAGCAAACCGCTGCAAGAAAAAAAGCTATTTGTTTGAACTTATCTGTAACCTGCAAGCAGCACAGTATTACTTTGTAACCCACAACAAGGAATAGATCAACCTGGAAAGGAATGTACAGTCCGTTTTCAAAGACTTCTAGAAAATGCCTGGAACATTTTAATAACTTAATTCTGACTTAGAGAAATCTTTAATTAAGACAGCATTTAGAAAGCATTTTCAGAACAATATGGAATCCTGTGGAATGTGCTACGGCCCCCGAGGGAGCTGGCTCTTGCTAAGAGCTGAGATCAGCCACGACTTAAGGAAGGACAGCAGCATTCGAGTCATACTGTGCCATGTGCCCACCACGTCAGAGTTTGGCACCAGCACTACACCATCTCTCCTTAATCACATTCATTAAATGAGGTTGCCATGCTTTTTCTACTAAGGAGTTACCCCAAGTCACACTCATATAGGATTTGACTTAATTATTAACTGCTGATTACTTTTACTGGCAAGCCACTGCTAGCCCTTGTTGCTTTAAAAAGCAAGCAAATTAGGTCAAGGCAGCTTAAGTGCTACTGAAGTATTTTGCATAGCACCTTATATCCGCAGCTCAGACAGCACTTCCTCATCCACCAGCAAGCAAACAATGTGTAAGTCCAGTCCAGACAGCCAAAGGGTCTTTGTCTGGATACAAACGAACTTTCCCTCACTCTTTAGGCCCTACGCTTCCTTTAAGTGCCTGTTTATCTGTACATACAGTTCCCGAGAGATTACTTTTGAGGAGATTATACCCTGCCGGGGTCCTGTTCTGAAACTTCTTTCAACTACAGCCTTCTGAAGTACTGCACGCCTCCTGCTAGCAACAGACAGAGATGGAGCAGAAAAGGCTGCAGCAGAGGGACCTTTTTTCTCTTTCTGGATAGTCCTCAAGTGACAACCAGCGATTCATCAGCTGTTCCTCTGGAGAAAGCTGCCCATCCAACCAACACCACTGCGAGATAACAAAACACTTTAAACGCTTCCAATTTCTGCAGTACACACAGAAGTAAGGAGCTGTTCTGTTACAAGAAAGCTGGAGAGGACACACAATCCATCACATCCAAGACTGCAGCTTCAGCACAAGCACTTCCCAACTGCAGCGCGTCAGTGCCGTGCTCCAGCAGGGTCCCACCTCTGAGCAGGGCGAGTGTCTCGGGAGCACATATTCAGTCATGTGCACTTGAGCCCTCCACCTTGCTGACTTCACAATGAAAAATTGAGGCCGCTCAGGCAATTCCATTAACACTGATTAATAGCTGTGTCAGGTCCAGGGGATGCCAGCTGTCCAGTACTTCAAATCTGCCAGCTTCATGAGAGGCAGTGCCAAGCGCTCTGCCCAGCCCAGCCCCGCCTGGGTTTGGGGCAGGATGAGGAAAGGGACACTGCATCCTCTCCACCCTGAAGCCCCATGCTCCAGAGGTGCATTCTCTCCCATTCCTCCACCAGTCTGCACTGCCCCGTTGGATGCAGGAGGCAGCTAGTGCCTCTCCTGCAGTCAGCCAATAGTGACTAGCAAGACCTACCTCAGTTCTCTTACTGGACTAGTTTGGACTTGAATGTAAAGCACCACCAAGAACAAGAATCACCACAGCAGCATCCTATTTCAGACTGAGCACACAGCTATACACCAAAAGCATAAGAAGAATGAGAACAGTCTGACTAACAAGGGAATAAAACAACTTCCCCTGCTTACCCTTCCAATCCCAAACAAATAAGTTATGGAAATCTCGTGTGCAGCGGTCAGAGGGTGTAAGGCTCAGCAGCATTCCTTATGTGCTCTGATGGTCATCCTTCAGAAGATAAAGAGCTGGTAAGCAGAAGCCAACAGCAAGGCAGCCAGGGCTGACCCAAGCGATGGCATGGCATTACGTGGCAGGGATTTACCTAAACTAACTCTTGACCCACTCCTGCTGAAAACCGTGTCACTTCTCAAGCGTGCAGCGTTCCAGGGACACAAGCCAGCATTTGTAGCTACTGGTTGAGCTACAATAAATCCCTCTGGAAAGCTGTTCCACAGCTCTTTTGCTAAAGAGCATTGTTTAATGCTTCTACCATTTTGGCTGCAGATCGCAGTAATCTCTTGCACGCTCCCTGTAAGTTGTCCAAGTCATTCTGCAGAATAATAAGGAGGTAGTTTTTATAACGTAAGCTAAAGCCAAGATTGTTTTGAACCACAAAAGAAACAAAATTTCAGGAGCTTCAAGAAACCCAGGGATATCTTTGCAACTGCTGCCTCTCCCTCCTGTGTTTTCAAGTATTACCATGTCTTAAGATAAAGATCTTCTCCAGGGAGATTACTTGTACACAAGGAGTTGATGCAGTAGGTAGTAAACAGAATTGCTAGAAGTCATCATTAAATTTATAAGCCCAGACACACAAATAGAATGTTGGATTATATGTCATTAAATTTTAAGAGCACTCTATAACCAAGAAGCTTTCAGGGTCTTCTCCATCAGCCAGGTTCCCCCTCCAAGGAGCTGCTGAGAGTTTTTATGGGGTTCAGAAGCTTTGTACCCAATGATTTCCAATGAGACCCAGGTGCACACACGGGTCTCCTCCAGGTCCTTACCTTTCTTGCTGACTGCACACAGCACATAATAAAGAACAGCTAACAAGTACAGTGAATGGTGATGTGTTACATGTTCTTGTTTTGGAAACGAGAACAGAAGCTGAACTGCCTAATCCAGGAGCAACAAACGCACGTCCAAACTCACGTATATTGAGCTGACAAAGTTTATTACTGGAATGGAAGAAAGCTTTCTTTGGGATTCCTTTTCCCACTCTGAATGGAAGACACTGCTGGAGTCTACACACAAGTTCACCTTAACAGTGCATCGAGACCATTCTTGAGTGACACACCTTAGTTTCAACAGCCTTCTACCAGAAAAGGAGGGATGAATACAGTTCCTCACCACTGACGTTGTGATCAGAGCTATTGCCTTTCCTTTGCTGCCCAGGAACAGCAGCAAAAGAATAGCCACATGTACGCACAGAGCTGTGAACAGGGCTGTAGCTGCAGACACAGCCAGAAGCCTACGTGAACACCTCATTGATTAATCCAACTTCAATAAGCCTGAAAATGTTTTGCCGAAGACACGCTGCTATTGTGAAGCTGTGACTCATAGATGAGGTAAGCCAGTGCTCCTCTGAAATGTTTAGACCTTTAATTTTAAGGAATTAAGAAAGAGATGAAAAACAACCAAGTTTCAAAAGTCAGATCATTTCACAGCTCTGACAAGCTAGGGAAGAAAAAAAATCAGATCCAGAAATCTCATGTCTGAGATAGAAGACGAAGTATTACAGTGGTTACACCAGAAGACTGGAAATGCCAAAGATCTTTACACTGGACTCAGTCACCAGTGAAAATCCAGCTGTCCCTTTCAGGAAGCTGCAGAGTACTTGTCACACAGCATAAAGTCAAATTATAGCACAAAAGCAGCCTCCCAGAAGTGCAATCTGTACCAGCAAACAATCCCACTTTTAAGGCATTTTCTGCAGAACAACGTTAGGAAGGAAAATAAACGTACTTTCAGCAGATGCGATTCTCAGAAACACTTTTCCTTTAAGCATTTTACTTTTTCCTTACAGGCTTCTGACCAGGCCTCCTGTGCACTACAGAAATGGAAGCCAATTCTCATGAAGCCATCATTTCTCCCTAATGGGCCCAGAGAATTTAATCCTGTTTTCCTAATTATCTTAATAGTTACTCAGAACCAGGAACTTCATAGGCTAATAAAAACAGACCTAAAATAGTTTTTATAAAAGCTGCTAAATACGAGGAAAAAAAAAATCTACACAAAATATTTGTAAGACGGGTAAATCACAGTCATCGTAAGCTCCAGACAGATCAACCTCAGAGCTCGGATTTAACTGGAAATAACTTAGCATTATTTTTAAAAATCTTAGTAGCCAAGTGTCTGCAAAAGTCAGAGCCTGATTTTGATACTCACAGTTGTGGAAGCGCAGCATTACCCAGCCATCTGATACATTCTCTCTCTAGTTCTCAGGGATTCTATTATGCCTTTTGACTTTCCCTAATCCAAATGGTTTTGAGCTTCTCTGACAAAAAGATTTCCGAGGGAAAAACAAGTAGATTTCATAAATGTTGGTAAAGTTAAAACACTAACGTCAACTGTGATAAATGGAGCAGAGCACGCTCGCTTTGCTCTCATTTATACGGCATATATGGCAAACTCCAGTATGGCTGTAAGAAGAGGAACAGGGTAAGGAAGGAACAACTTTAACTGCAGTTGACTGGTGACCACATGTATGATGTTGAACATGAAATCCACTATAACGGTTTACATTGCGATGCTGTGATTCCTGCAGAGTGATCTGTGGCACTGAGTGAGGTCCGGAGGTGCCTCCAGAATCACGTGTAAAACAATTGAGTAGGTCAGATTTTTCATTCTATTTTTCTCAAGGTCTTTCTTAGGTACACGACCTCTTCTTCTTTCTGCCCCAGGGTTTTGAATGCAGGTACCTGCATGAGGCACGTGGGACTCCAGAACTCGTCATGCACTGAACCTGGCATCCTCCAAGGGTTCAATGCTGAGGATCACAGCCGGGTTTGGATGAGAAAGAAGCAAGAGCTGCTGTGCCCTGAGCTGCACAGGAGCAAAACTTGAGCACACACCCCAAGGGTAAGAGCCTTGAACCTGGGCTTCAGGTCTGGGGAGGATCAGCTGGTTTCAGAGGATCACTCTCAGCCTAAGCCCTTAAACCCACTTAGGCCTACATCCACAAAAGGAGTTAGGCACCACAGTCTCACTTTCTAGGGTTTTCAGCTCACTCTGGCGCAAGCCAAGGGTGCCAACACCTGTGCCATACAAACCACAAGAGATATAAAACACAGTTATCTAAATGAAGAAATTGAAGGAAATATACACAGAAAGGAATGAGCTGTCCACTCACTTAAATGTGAACTGATTTGCAAGAAAGCATATTAGTTACGTGCAGATAACCCTAAATTAACCGTTTTCCTTTCCTACTTTAAAGCCAGTCCACAAAGCACTACATTTGTCACATTCAGCCCATTCAGTGCTTTCTACACACAACGATCCTTCTCCCATTTTATCCTGCAGTGCCGGCCTCACTAATCACTGACATATGCTCCAGCGCAGAGCGTTTCCTCTGGCATGCTTTAAAAAGAAGCGCTGTCACCAGAGCAGTGTACGCGCTGGCAAATATGGTCTGTCAGGTTTTGTTTTCAACGACTACAAAAATAGACTTCACTGGAGAACTCATACCCTCTAGAGATAATTTAGGAAAAAAAAAAAACCAACACACAACAAGTTTTCAGATGGCCTGCTAAATGAAATACAAAACTATGTTTTTTTCTCTCTGGATGTTTGAAAACAATAACATTTTCAGGTTAAGCCAATATTTGAAGTTTTATTACGTGACTGACAACTCCCAGCTAATTTACCTGCAAACACCAGTGCTCCCTCCTCCTGTGCATCAATTTACAGCTGCTCCTCAGACATTTCTACGAGGAGCAGCCTCTTATTACAAAAATTATCAGCACTCTGAAAGGCACAAGCACTTCACTTGTTTCCAAGAGCTGAAGTCTTTCACCTTTGGTAACCAGCGTTACTCTGTGCCGATAACAGCTTTGGCTGAGATGCAAGGAAAAGGATCTTGGCATAGATTGAAGTTTGAGACACTTTCCTGTTAGTCTGTATGTAATTGGCTTTGCCAAGGACTCTCGTTCTGTAATCAGATGGCCCAAGCTCATATTTGCAGAAAATATGCAACTGTGGAGGAAGAAAATCTATTATCTTCTATACACAGACACTCCACGGCAATTGAAATCAAGGACAACTCAAGTAGCACCTTCACGTTTCAGATAAGACTTTTCTAATCTTCCACATCCCCATTCACAGAGCACAACCCGCATCTGCAATCACGAACAGCTTGAGGCAGCACGGGAAAGCTTCTCCTCGAGGTCATTTAAGAGACTGCAGCTGGAAGAGAACAGCTATAGATCGTACATTTCTATTAGATCTGGATTTCCAAACTTAAGAATTAGTTTAGGCGACGGTGCATGTGACATCCTGCTTAGAAGGATATGGGAAAGGAGAACTGATTTACCCTAAGATTGATTATTGAGGCTTTAACTGAAGTTTCTGCATGTAGCTACGTGCGAAAAAAATTTTTTTTTAATCACACTGCATTACAATGGTGTTCTGTTCTGGCTGAGAGAACACAAGGCAGCAGCAGAGGGTGTACGTGCATCTGGCAGCTTTACTAAGCAAGTTTTCAGCCTCCATCTTCTGCCCAGCGCCAACCTGCTGAGACAGGTGGTGAAACAAGCTACAAGCAGATAAACTGAAGAGACTGAAGAAACAAACTTGGGCTCACAGGGGACAATAGAACGCTGAGGTTCAAACAGAACAGCAGAGTCCCAGGGAAGTCAAGAGACAACATGGGAAGAGCTCCCCACAAGAAATATCTGGATCTATCACCACAGGAGGAGAACAGCAAGTGACTCATGCCTATCTTGTCAAAACAATGGGAGAAATCTGAACTGAAATAGGAGATGGATTTCATCATAGAATTGCTCGCTCTTTTTTAAGCTCAATTACAACAACGGTATATATATTTGACATTCTTCCTCATAAGACTTTAAACATCTGTTTTATAAGCAGCAATGATAGAAGTCACGACAGAATAGTTCCTCTGGCAGTATTTGAGTGAAGATACCCTTAATTCTTAAATGAACCTCACTCAGGGATATTTTGATAAGTTTTAACAAATTGGAGGAGTGGAGATGCAGCTTTCACACATTCCAACTGTGCGAAGGAGGCGCTGGCCAAATCTCAATACAAAGATGTATTTTTAACCACAATGTATACGCTCAGTGAAGCACAGCACACAATTCCCCTCTCCTGCTTCTCTCCAAAGGAGTTCCACGTTCGCCAAAATGTAACAGCTCCTTCCAGCAAAGTGCAAGAGACAAATGCAATTGGTGCAAATTCCATGAACACTTGAATTCATCTAAACAGATCCTTGGTAAAGAACTGAGCCCTATGCACCTGCACTTCCAGTGCAGCATCACACGCTCCCAGCTTCACTGGCATCTCTTCCTATAGCTAGTCCTGCCCATGCTGGAATTCAGCTGCTTCATGAAATTCTGTTTATTTCTCAATCCATCCTAAGCTTAAAAAAAAAACATGATGGGTTTGGATGATTAAAGGAAGAGGGGAGAGATCCTACACATGGTGATTACTGGGACAATTTACTCCTTACAGGCTGACCTCCCCTCCACATTTCCAAACAGTCAACAGGAACAGTAGGCAAATGCTAACAATGAGAATCGTTTGGTTAGTCCTCTGGTCTCTCTCCTCTTTCTCCCTCCGCATACATTTCTGCCAGTTTCTGCATCAAAACCCCAACTCCTCTGACACTTTGCAGGTGCTTTTGCAGTGTAATTCCATGCCTGCAGACCCCAAGAAGCAAAACAATATTGGGAAGCCTCATTCTGAACCGTTTAATTGTGCCAATGTAACTTCTTTGCCACTGTGAAGGAGACCTGGGAACAGATGCTGTTTTCTTGAAGTGAGATTTTTTTTTTTTGCAGATGAAATCAGTTTCTTGAACAGGATTCCAAAACAGCCACAAAAAAAAATTGGACAGCATGCAAGAGCAATAAATAAGTAAGCATTAGTTGTAGATATTTCCAATACAGCAAGCTGCAGCCTGAGAAGTAGCAAGACGCAGCAGCAGCCCACAGTGTATTGGTGGATCTGCAAAACTAACACATGCAGGAATGAAAAAAAGGGTTATTTCTTATTACTTGGCTATCACACACGAAAGCCTGACAACCAATAATCTGCAAGATACACGAGACCACAGAAGATAATCACAGGGTTTACTTCTTTTTGAGATACCAAACCCTCTTAAGCAGTGGCTAAAATGAACTGACAGCTACGTTGGCTAAATGCAAGTGCTCTCCTGCAACATTACAAGGAGTAACTTACCGCCTAACTAAAGCCCTTTGCAGAGTAACACCTGTGTTCACCTACCTTTGGAGGCTCTGATTTCCTTTAGAGAGGGAACAGATTTTTGATTTTACTCATCTGAGCTGAAAGGGCAGTGTCTGAAGAGCAGCACTTTCAAGGACACTGAGTTAAGATTAAAGTCAGCCTGAGTCGAAGAGAAGGAACTGCTCTTCCTTCAAAAAAAAAAAAAAACCAACAAAAAGAAAACCCAAATAACCTGATGGGAAACTAGACCTGGTTATGTGTATTTGTGTGTCATACCTTAGATCAAAGTCACTAAGACTCTGGTTTTTCAAAGGAGCATCGCATCCTAAGACATCTTTGAAAACTTTGGTCTGAACATTAAGAACACTCAAACACTGCTTCACTTGTTTTATTTATTAAGCAACAGCTCATGTTTACTAATGTCTGAGAAAATTCCTTCTTCGGACTTCATCTGAGAGATGCTGAGAAGCGTTAGGGGTCTCTTTTCCATCATGGAGAAAAATTGTTTTGTTAATAGCGATGTGAACTAGAAGAGTAACTTCCCAAATGAATTGGAACAAATAATTTATACAAAGGCAAGCCTACACGATCTTCCACTTAGGAAAATCAAGATTGGCTATTAAAGATTTTAAATGTTAGATCTTCTTACATAATCATAAGCAAAGGTAAAGAAGAGGATGATGGAAAGCCATCTTAGTCTGCACACATAATTGCAAGCAAAGGATTTCAGGCTTTAGAGAGGAAGCAGAGCTGAACCTTTCGTAACAACCCAGCTTTGTAGAAGCACCTGTTCAAGTGGGCAGAAGCAAAGCAGCTCCGCATGCAGGAGACTGAACAGCACGTTCAGAGCAGATCCAACAAAACCCTGAAACAGAGCAAAACGTTGACTGACAAATTAAAAAACTCCATTCTAATCAGGTTATTTGAAGGACAGAGTAGTCATATACAAACGGAGACTTCATTCATCCAGAGAGTTCTTCCAGGACACTGATGGATTTACTGTTGTTCTGCAATTCCTTTACTTTTATTACTGACTACAACTCCTGCAGTGGGAAGAGAGTTCGTGCAAGTTCAAAGTGGAGGTTCAACATCTCATACCTGAAAAAAAAAAAAACCCACTCTTCCACATTTCTTTGAACCTCAGTGCCCAGTTGGTCATTATTTCAGCAAGCAGCCGGAATTCCTACGCATTTCAAACAAACGTTCTGAAATGCTTCTTGGAATTTTGACTTTGGCAGTCACTTTGTGAACCCTCAACCACATAGAACAGACAGATTTGTATTTGAAAGCTATGCCATCAAGCCGCTGCCACCATCAGCTGAGCCTGACACACACACAAGAAATACGCATTAGTGCTGAGGGGAGAAGCTCCGAACTCAAATTGGTGACCTCAATGCAAAGGCAACACTCAGCTTGGCAGGGAAGGATGCCAGCATTCACTGCTTGGAGAGACAATTTTTTAGAAGTTACTTTCTGCTACTTCTTGTGCTAATTGGACAAAAAAAAAAGTACTACAGTTGAAAGATTAATAAGAGGTTGAGCCTGGAAGACACAGCCACTGAATAAACATTAAGAGCAAAATTCAAGGTTAGGTGCTGCTGTGCATTCAAGTCTTTGCTGCCTCCACTTTCCTTCCATTTTGCTCTATTTCTTGCTAAGGAAAGAATCACAATATCCACGAGTTACACCTTGCTCACACTGGGTTTTCCATTTGAGACTCTTACTATGTTTACCTGCTTGTCATTTTAGTTTGACTCAACAATATGGGAAAGCAAAAGCTGTAGACACGTAAACCACATTTCCTAGGGTACAAATCTCCAGCCCATCAGCTGCCATTTAGGAGCTGCCTCTAAGTAGGCTCTAGTTCATAGCACTTGTAAGACCTCTGAGAGCACCCAGACAACAAGACGGATTTCATCCCTGGCTCACTTTGATGGCAACACATTTGTGCACTCATATAACAATTTCCAAAAGATGAAAGTGAGTTGAATGCCACTCACCTTTGGTACTGTTAACCAGAACTCAGTTCTAATTAAGATGCCTGAAGAGAGGTGTTCTAAGACCTGAAGGAGTCAGACCTTAGAAAGGAACTGGCTGACATTTCCCCCAGCTTTCTGAATATGCTCATGATGGACACTAATCGCCGTAGCTAGGAGTTGGTGCTTCCAAGAAAGTGACAAGAAGAATAAATAACTTCTCTTGCGAGCTACAGAAAATGTCATCAGCCTTAAAAAGGCAACTTGGTGAAGTGGGAAGGTGCAGAATAACATCAGAGGGAACTCCACGAGTGGGATAGCTGAAAGAGTTCAGTTTTAATAAACTCAGCAGCTTTTCCACTGAAACAAGTTTCTTCCCTGGGTATTGGCATCACCGGAGCACTGCTTGTACTCCACTGTAACTGTGGTTGAAAAGCCTTAATTATAGATATATGCTCCAGAGAGTTCTCTTTTAACCCCGGAGCTAAGATTAGAGAAAATGAAGCAACTGCAAAAGGGCAAGGAAAAGAGCTAATTATTTAGAAAGAAAAGCAAATTTAAAGACCAAGATGTGGCAGGCCTCCCTTCTTTGAAGCCACAATTTAAAGCTTTATCAAGTTTATGAACAATAAGAAGTGTCAAGTGACATATTTCTTATATTTTAGGGGGCATGTGAGACTCGGATGCAGAGCTGCCAGCAGATCTCAGACATAGGGGCAGTTAAGTTCCTGTTCTTCCCAAGCTTTTGAAGAAGAGGGGCTGCCCGGTAACCTGCTGTGCCACACACTGATTTTCTCCAATCGTTCATCAGACTCTTTAAATTTGACAAGAGAGGCACAGTCTGACAAGTCAGCCATAACTTGATACCCAGTACTGCTTGTATTCCTCACAAAGAGGTGTAGATAAACACTCGCATCCTTGTTACCTATCTGTTATCCAGTCAAGGTAACAAAATAACACCACGAGCGTCAGTTACACTGATAGGGGAGATACCATTACCGCTGAGGGGTCATGCTTCGTGCTGAACCAAGCAGGACAAGTAACACTTCCCAGCTCTCCGGGTTGTAAGAAGTCACGAGCAGCACGCCAGATCTGAAGGTAAACTCCAAAGGAGATAATGAAGAACTTGAAAGTCTGTTCATGGCAAACAAAATGCAATAGGCAGTCTTAAAGGAGTACACAGAAATGCAAAATTGAGGGGGACGTGCTCTTATTCCTGGACTAAGAGTCATTGTTGTACTCTCAAATGTGACTTGAGCATCAGCATTTGTACAGGTGTCTGTGAAATCTGATAAACAGATTCACACTCTGTTCACTGCCAAAAAAAAAAAAAAAAACACAACACTGACAGTTACCCATTCTGCAAACAATCTGGGATCTGTGGTCAGTTTCTTTTGCAGCTCTCTCCAGAAGCAGAGGAATCCCAGGTAGAGCTGCTGCATATAAAGGGAATACATGGGTGGCCCAACTGCACCAGGGCAACCTGGAGCGGTTCTGTCCTGGGAGATTGGTTCAGATTAAGACAAAGTACAAATTTAGGGCAGAATAGTTACTCCTCATCAGATTCCAGAGTAAGAAGCGGGAGATACAAAGTTAATATCTATTCAGCTTTAACCAAGTCTACAAATTATTCAAATTATTTGAATAGTCATTGATATCTGCTTTCTATCCCAGTATATCCCACCAGATGATCCAGTTCTTAATCCATTCAATAATGGAAAAAATCCTTTCCAATTTTCCCAAAAAGGCGATGCAGAAGATCTACACCTGCATTTCAGTCACCAAACATGAAAGCCCTTCTCTGCTGCTTTTCCAAGATCTCATATGCACAGAGCTATCGCAGCCACCCGGCCCCATGACTGCACCATACAATAGTTACGCAACAGTTATAGCATCAAGCAATTTAAAGCAGCACAACTTACTGAAATTACTCCACAGAGATAACAACATGCAAGGCATGAAGCATGATGGACCCTCTAGAGAGGCAGAGTCCTCTGACAGTGAATGTCACAACAGCTCTGTTCACATATGTGCTCACACCACCCTGATGAGCACTGCACCAAGAACTCTGCACGCTGCATTCTGGTTACCGTGCACTCCGCAGCTGCCTACAAACAATGGCTCTCCTGCACTCAACGTGATGCCACGTGGAAGGTGATACAATCTCAAATTGGTAGAAAGCAGTTTTTGCCTGACTTCAATGCACCACCGGTGATAAGGAACTTTCCAATATTTTCCCAGTTGGTCAAATCCATGGCAGTTTGCTGGCAGGAAATCTGTAACGACAGTTGCTCATAAGTCTCGCTGTCTCACCATCTGATCCCAACTCACACTGGGAAAACATACAGCTCTGCAGATCACTGCGCGATTACGGCTTTTACCGCTGACCTATGGATGTCAGGAGCCAGAACACTTTCATGCTGAAGTTTACCTTTAAAGGAGAGTTAATCGTGGCAGTGTTTAAGAACTGCATACAGAGCATGTTTCAACGGCTGGCCACAGAACTGCTTGTCCGTGGAGCATCTGCCCCATGGCAGAGATAACCCCATGGGATACAAGTACAACAGCCCCCTGTTTGCACACAACATAGGGGAGCTAGAACACAGCCTGCTGGCTCATTCACTGCCATGTTACCATCACAGTACAGACCATCAGCAAGAATGAGATCAGTGAAAGCTCTAACTTCTTAATCAACATCTTTTCTCAAATTAACTTTGGACTTCACAGCTGCAAGATGGGTTCAACACTTCATGTGCTACATGCTTCAAAACTCTTCAACCCCCCGGCTTCTTTCCTTTTGAGACAGAAACTTAGCTTTCACTTAAGCTCACTTTGCAGTACAACACTTAGCCCAGGAAAAACTGCTCATTTTGCAACTACATTGAATAATGAACTTCAGAGTAGCCTACACTAGAAATTGGTCACACAAAAATAGCCATTTTAGTTCTAGCACTTGCATTTCAGTCCTTGCATTCCAATTGTTTTACACTGTGTTTATCAAAATAAGCTTTCCTAAGTTTGCTTTTGCATCAGCTGGGAAGCATCTAGCCAACACAAGCAACAATGGCAGCTTTGAAGGGGCCAGAGAGCCAAGCTCATAGTTCAGCTGCAGCACCAACGTCCAGTGCCACTGCCAAAGACATGGGCGGCATGACAAGCTGAATTTCTGCTTACCTCTGGCTGGCAGAGAGCAGAAAGCTTTTTCTCTTCTCTTCCCAAGCCCTTGTGAAGCCTCGGCAGCAGGGGAAGCCTACAGAGCCGCCCTGTTCCCGAGCAGCACATGCCAGCCGCAACGTGAAGCTGACAGCCAGTGACAGTTTCATAGCTGCCCCGAGGTCAGGATGGCAAAGCCAATCATCTTCCCCTGGTGAAGAAGAGGCGAGCAGCAGCAGCATTTTGGAAGCAGCACCGTGCTGCTCCCCTCTCAGCTTGTAACCAGGGCTGCTTTGTCTGCAGTACAGCCCGGATACTTGGAGCTTAACTGCACCAAAGCCAAAGTTTACAATCCCAAATGGTCCAAGGGCTGCATTCTTACAAAGCTTCAATCACATTTGAAGCCCGTGTCTCATTCACAGCCCCGAGCAGCCAGGTAGAGCTGGCAGCAGAGGGCACCACACAATCAGCTTTGTGATTTATATACTTCCATCATGCTCACAAGTGATTTTATAGAGCATAAATTACTACTACAACAAGCTACAGGGTGACTTTATAAAGCATGCATCGTATCAAATGAAACGCATAAAATGAAAGGCTGCTAATTTGCCACAATGCTTTTATCCAGCAATTCAAGGAATGAGATGTTCAAGCTTAATCTCCCCTGGAGTTCAGACGCCACGTTCCCATAACAGCATGCACCACGCAGCGCAGATCTCCAGCGTGGCCAGACAGGTACCGAGCGGGATCTCTGCAGAGGATTAGGAATCATGCAGCTACTTGCATCAGCCCAAGCACAAACCACCAGCCCACAGACCAACTCATCTGTGTTCTACACACCGCAGGACCACACAGCAATTAAACATTCGGGCTGGAGATGCCCAGCAGCCTCCAAGGCAGAGAGCTGAGATTCAAGAGACAAAAGGAACAGGCCGATTTCTCTTGAAATCCTCCACACCTGCAGATCACGTGTTTTTTACCTACTGAATATCTGTTTAAAAAAAGAGGAAGATGAAACTGCATCAACGTCGATCTTTATTACATTAACATGCTGATATATGCACATTGGTGAGGAAAAAATATATTGGAGTATAGGAAGCTAAGCCAATGCTTTTGTTATCAGCAGAACACTTTAGTACCTCAATCCTGTCGTCCCTACAGAGAGCTACCACCCCCGCCAATGTTGTTACACACATCATGAAAAAAAGGACTTCCCAGTTCATATTGCCTGATGAGCAATCATAAATCCATTATGATAAAGGATGCTTCTGCACATGCATTTGTGTTTAAAGCAAGTCAATGCAACATTGACATCTGCAGCATGACCTTGGGGCAGTCCTGTCATGGCTTGAAGCCATCCCTTCTCTGCAGGGCAAGACCCAACCAGCAAAGCTCCAGAAGAAGAAACCCAAGGGCAGAAGGAAAGAACCTGGTCCTGACCCGCTGTGTTGAAGCAACCCGTTAATTTCAGCCACCGTAATGCTTCCACTGAACGTGTAGCTACACAAACAATTCGCTGCCTAGGAACTTCTGCAGAAACAATTCACCATAATCTTCTCAGGAATACATTTACATGGCTCCTGGTTGCTTAACTTTCTGACAGCTTTGTTTCAAGCACTAGAAAGATTAAACGAGGCAAAGATAGCCCGCATCGATACACTGCCCTTGTGAAAGCAACATGCAGCACAGGTGCACAACTACACACACTCTTGGCATGATTTAAACATCCAAATCTTAGCACTGCAACTGTATACTCTAGGAATTCTCTCTTACCATTTTAATCCAACTGCTTCTTAAAACTTCTCTCTCTCCTTTTGCTGTAACTCTGGAAGATAACGTTACTGAACAGAAGGCACCATTTAAGAGAAAGAAAGAGCACGAACAGAGATTTCACTGAACACCTCATTTTGTACCACATCTAAAATGCCTACAGTACAGAGATGAGCCTGCACAAGAAGGCAAATTAAAGCCAGAAATAGATAAAAATGTCTTTTCAGACTGCTACAAATATTGATTTTTATGATACAGCTTCTCATGGTCTTACTAGTTTCGGTGTTAAGAACCCAGCCCTTCTGCAGGGCTCCACAAGCAAGCAGACAAACAGCACATTCATTACAGGCTGGAAGGTGATGAGCTGTACGAAGCTGCGAGTGGTTGTCAGGACCATTGGAATCACCAGCGCTGAGGGTGCCCGACAAACTCTGCAGTCAGCTGGCAGATAACTCTATGACAACAATAAAAATAACCCAAACAACCAACCATTTGTTTTATCTTTATTCTGCTTCATCTGGAATTATTTTCACCGCGGCAGCCAGCTGTCCTTCGGGGTACGTTTTCCCTTGCTCAGTCTAACTGCGACTATTATTTCAGGACCCAGTCCTTGAAAAACACACACATACAATACAGGGATATCTTTGCTATCAGACCCACTGCGGCCCACAGCTCCACATTAATGAGAAGGGAAAGCTGAGCCTCCAGCCCAAACCCAGCAACTCTGGTTTGCACAAGCACAGGAGCTTTTATTTCAAGTTCTCCTGCAATCAGCACAGATATTTCCTGCCCAGTTCAGCACACCCTCGAAAGAAAACAGATCTCAGAATTTATGGACAGCTGTCACACTTCAAACATCTATAGGATTAAGAAAAATAGAATGAACGTTCTGCATAGCACAGGCAATACGACATATCTTACTTCTGAGATGACTGAACACATACTGAAATCAGCAGTGATGCACTGCACTGTAGAAACTGCCAGGCTTACAGTTCCTCTTACCCAAAGCCCACAGCTCAGGGACCATTTTGGAAGACCAAAAATAAGAAGTCAGCCTGTTACCGTCTTTTCTGCTCTTCTACATTTAACCAAAATTAACTGCTACCTCCACATCGAGGAACTTTGAAGCCTCCCAAGGATAATTACCAGCTTCTGCCTCTGTAATGCCTAGAAGCCACGATTTTACATTGGTTTTCACCTTGCCAAAATGCCAACTATGCAAAGCTGTGCAGCAGTGGCCTACAGGGCTGGATTTTGTCAGTCATGCAAAGTAGATTGCCTGCACACAACAGAAACCCAAGCATAAGGCAGCACCATCAGGCACGTTACAAGCACTGTGTGCGTTAAAAGGATTTCTGTGCAGTTTTGAGAGTCTGCTACACAACCACGACACGGCACACAACAACCTCTTCCCCATCCGCGTGGGGCACAACCAGGAGATGCTGCTGGTCACGCCTGGGCTTAACCCCAAATGCTCACATCCAAAAAGCATTTCTCTAGAAAGGAAGAGCCCAAACCCAGCTTGGCGGAGCCTCATCCCGAGAGCCTTCCCTCCGTCACAGAAGGAATGGCCACAGTAAGTTTCTCCACCTTTACGGTGCAGTCATAATGGCAAGTCTCCAAGGAGGGAAAGATTTAGACAACCAAGAGTTTTAAGTGGTTCTGAAGACGGACAGCCTTGTGAAGCAGCAGCTGAAGTGATAGTTACGCGCTGACATTTCAAGCCTTCACATCCCCATCATTCTTAATGGTACGGAGCCAAACCAAGAATTGGATAAAGCAATTACATCGCCAGAAGTAAAACAGCTAAGCTGAGCTTACAAACGTCTGATTTGGGTGATCTAGCACTGCTGTCTCCCACACGGAGCAGAAGGGTTTGTCTGTGAGATCTACAGCTACATCACTGGGACGAGAAAGGAATGCAGCCACTCGCTGCAGCATCCCCGAGCAGCGGGCACCCAGCGGGAAGAGCTCAGGGTCAGCCCCGAGCTCCTCCTGTCCTAAGGGAGGGCCGGGCACGGGCACCATGCTCCGCAAGTCCTCGCCACAGGGCCTGGGGGCACCGGGAGTTAAAGGAGATGCTCGCTGCCTGCACCTGAGGCAGGTGAGGAGAAATGGAGCAGACGGCACAGCCTCGGGAGGCAGAACGCTTTGCACCGCAAGGATGGGACATGGGACAACCCTTCCTTTTTCCCTACGGCAAAGAGCTCGTTTTACTCTCTCGCCGCGCTCAGCCGAGAGGCGAGCGGATCTCCGGATCCACGGGAAGTACCGGCGTCCCACCTGCAGCCCATCCCCTGGGCAAAACCCTCATCCCTCACCTTACGTAAAGGCAGCCCTCGCATTCCCCACGCAGAGCAGCGACGCTCCCCAGCGCAGCCCGCTCAGCCGGGCACAGCCTCCCCGAGCACGGAGGGCTGGGCTGAGACCCCCGGGCACTTACACGCGGGTGGAGACCCTCAGGCACGAGGGGAGCGCTCAGCCCAGCCCCTTCCACTCCCCCCCACCCCGGGCAGGCAGGATCCCGGCACAGCTCAGCCCCTCACACCGCCAGGACCCCTCCTCGCCCTCGGGACGCCGTCCCCACTCACCGCCGCCTCTCCGGCCGCTGCCCCCGGCGGCCCCACGGCCGCCCCCTCCCCGCCGCTCGCCCCGCCGCCCTCCAGCTGCCGCTCGCGGTACAGGGACCAGAGCCCCACGTTGGGCAAGAAGACGAGGGCGGCCAGCGCCAGCCCCACCGCCTGCAGCAAGCGCTTCTGCTTCCGCCGCATCGGAGCCGCCGCCGCCGCGAGGAGGGGACGAGGAAGGAGCGCGGAGCCGCCCTGACGGAGCGCAACTTGCTCGGCGCGCGCGGCGGCGGCGGGCGGCAACTCGGGCACTTCCGCTCCGCTCCGCGCCGGGGGCGGGGCCAACGAGGCCACGCCCATCCCGCCGGGAGGGGGCGGTCCCACCTCAGGCCCCGCCCCCTCCTGCTCGGCCCGCGGGGGCGGCGCGGGGAGCGGCGCGCTAATTGCTGCGGAGGGGTTCCGCAATTAGCGCCCTGGGGGAGATCTCCGTGGTAATTAAGCTGCATTCCGCCGGCCCATAAACCAGATGACGGATAGGCACGGAATGGCTTTTTTTTTTTTTTTTTAATTTATTTTTCTCTTCTTTCAATAAACTGGCGGCTTCAGTAAACCGCTTTCCCAAAATTCGGGGTCGTTTCTGAATGGCAGAGAGCCCCGGGGGTGAGCAGCGGCGGCAGCAGCGAACCCCGTGCGAACAGCAGCGCTGTGACCGCAGCGCCCTGCCGCGCTGCCGGGGCCGCAACACGTGGCCCGCTTCCAACGCAGAGCCCCGACGGCAGCGCTCCATCCCTCGGAACAACGGCAACACGAAGTGCGTGAGAACGTCACGGCCGCCCGGCAGAGCGGGTTGGGGTATGACAAAGTTCGCAGCCCGCTAGGTGGCGGCTGCCCGCGGAGTGCGGCGCAGAGAGCCCCGATTTCGGGGAAAGCACCGAATTGGGAGGGCAGTTCTGAGCCCCGCTTCTTTCCTTTTAACTATAGATGAGAATTGGCTGCCAGCTTCTTTCTTTTCTGGAACTGCTAGCGCTTGCATTGTTGGGCACAGTCGACAGAGCCCTGAAATTCCCCTGTTCCTGCCCCAAAAGCAAAGTGAGTGCTATTCCTGCTGCTGAGCACCCACCAGCAGCATTGAGACTTTGGCCGCAGCACCAATAAAGCTGCACTCCCATCACGCGCATTACTGCAGGCAATATTGATATTAGGTGGCTAGTTGGACTTGATGACTTTAGAGGTCTTTCCCAACCTTAATGATCCCACCCCATCCCACCCCATCCCACCCCATCCCACCCCATCCC